>NC_046971.1:24362366-24492366 GCF_009769545.1 Cyclopterus lumpus
CTGGCAGGATTAGGATATAACTTTCTTTTTTAATATGAAAACAGACAAAAGTAAATGAATAAAGCTCAGTCTATCAGCATCAGTCCCGGCTTAGAAAAGCAATATCGCTCAAATCCCGATCCGTCAAGACTCATGGGCAACAACCAATCAGAAAGTAATTGGATGGGATCTTTCTCCATTTCAGTCCTTAACCTCAGTGAGATAGTGATCAGACCCTTTTATCAAATGTTCAAACCTTTTTATAAAAAC
This sequence comes from Cyclopterus lumpus, assembly GCF_009769545.1. Classification (NCBI taxonomy): domain Eukaryota; kingdom Metazoa; phylum Chordata; class Actinopteri; order Perciformes; family Cyclopteridae; genus Cyclopterus; species Cyclopterus lumpus. Next base: position 24,362,616 of record NC_046971.1, read on the forward strand.
AAAATTACAAAATAAAAATACCAGATGACGGCAGCGACATGTACATGCAAAAGAAAATGAAACGACAACACAGGAAACAAAATGTCTGATTAAAGTGATGAAATCAAAGATATTATGAAAAACATTATTTTAAAGATTACAGTGCACTTTGTGTGAGAAACAAAACAACCACACGTAAGATGAAGACAACACCAGCCTGCCAATGATGGGAGGCTCTGCGAGATACAGAAAAAGGATGAAGAGGGTCAAACGAGGGGGGGGAGGGGGAATACAAAGAGGAAGGGAGGAGACGACTATATACACACTCGTTTATACATCATACAGATATGAAAGAGGTCGTAGAGCCAGAACCAAAGCCGGCCGTACACAAAACTGAGTCTACAAGCCAAACCCAGAACCGTCATGGCACCCAATAAATAGGAAACAAAGCCTCTGGAGGCGGGAGGCGGACGGCGTCCCGTCCTCTGCTGCAGCTTCGGCCTCCGTTCAACAAACATCCCGAGCACACCGGAGGTCGACACGGAAAACAAACAAACCGGATGGATGCAGTCACAGCGAGGCCGAACTGGATGGAGATCGGACTCGTGTTGTGTTTTCGAGGGCGCAGACAGAGAGCAACCCAAACGGGACAGGGAGGAAAAAGAGGTCGGGGCAGTGACCACATCGTATGAAACATTTTGAGGGAATGAAGACGGGCAAATGTGGACGAAAGGTGCCCCCATCCCCCAAATCTCTTGTCCCTTATAGCCCCAATGCGAAAGAATATGTACAATAATTTTGTCCCATCCTTTGATGGGAATGAATCGTCCCGATAGCCTAAAATTTCACCCATGTTTTATGGCGTAATATAAATACAGCAGAACAATTCAAAACAGGTGGTGTGACAGATAGAAAGATAATATGCAACTCATCCACAGCTCCACCAGAGGCAGTGCGACCCTTCACCCTGACCTCAGCGGGGGCGGGTTCCACCGGACACACCAGTCAGTACTGAAACCGCACGCACGTTGGCTTGAAGATAGAAGTGCACAAAACAAAACCCCATGACGATGTTTGGCAAGTGTCCTTTCTTTTTTGTCATAAGTTTCAAAAAGACAAGCCCCCCCCCCCCCCCTGCAAAAAAACAAACAAAACAATAGCAGAGGATATGAAAATATCCAACTCTCAGCTGGTGATGGTCTGGTTTACAGGTCCACTAGGTTACCACCAGGGCGTGGTACAGAGAGATCCAAGTGAGGGCGCCTCTTGGTTGGCTTCTTTTGTTGTAAGTTGCAAAATAAAAAATGGCCTGTGTACTTCATTACTGTCAGGACGTAATAACCCGGAGGATTTAAAGACACAACTTATAAATATGAGGCGATCTCAGACCACCCAGCTACTGCTACACAGCTGTCCTATTAAATAGTAATGGGAAATCATCCGGATGGTTCACTGAGAACAAATGGGAAAAAAGGAACAAACGTTGCCATCGCCGTTTAACTTTCCTGCAGAGGTCCCGAAATGTTTCTGAAATGTCATCACTTGGGGTTTTCTGCATGTATAAGTTTTATATAGAAACACACAGTATATGAAAGCACAGATGTCTGGAAAAATATGTTCATTCAAGTTGATAAAAACTTTTTTTTCTTCCTTTTATGCGCGTGAACGTGTCGTATTAAGAGGAATAGGCACAGTCTCGCAACTCTTCTCCTCCTCCTCCTCTCGGAGAATGGCACCTCCTTTTCCAAAACGAAAGAGACAGAATCGGAAACCTGAAAACCGAAGCCAAAGAGCGCGAGAGGAACAGTTCAACGCGGTCGGTTTCGGAGAGCTACATAGCGGATCGGATTGGAGAAGAACTGGAATGTGAGCTGCTGTGTCCAGCCTTCATGGCGCGGGCGGGAGAGAGAGGAAGGCCCTTCCTCATGACACACCCTCAGAGGAGGGAGAGCTGGACTTGTATTTGAAAACTGAGAGCCCATGTGTGAAACACAGGGCAAACGATAAGGACAGAGAGAGGAAGGTGTCCCTTCTGTCGCAATGTCACGGCTCCTTGCATGTCCTCTGATCACAAGGTCCTTGGAGCATTGGTGACGGAGGTACGGGGGGCGGTGAGGTCCATAAAGGTTTCTCTTTTAGGAACAAAAGGGATGCTGACTACAAAGTTCCTTCCCGGCGATGGCGTCTAAAGATGACGAAGGCTCCTCCTCTGATGTAACGCGAGTCAGAGATGTTGTGGTCACATCAGGGGATGATGTCAGAGTTCCTGGTCTAACGATGGGCGACGATGGAGGCGGCATCACTACATCATTTCCATATGACGTGTCTGAGCCTGTGTGCAGTGTGTGCATGTGTGTGTATGTGTGTCTGGGTATGTGTGAGGGCCGGGGGGTTGATCACCAGGCCTCCGTGTACCGAACGTCAACGTCTTTCAGGTTGGGCAGTTTGGCCTGCAGAGACACAGAGAAACGGTGTTGAAACGTCACCCCATGTCAGATCAAAAATGTATTATTAATATACATTTTGTCTTTTTGCACTCGTATAGGTAAGTTTGTTAAGCCCATCTCAGCACTGGGAAAAAAAATAATAATTTGGTAGTTATTTTTTGCAAAAGTGGTGTCCCTGGAATTAATCTTTGACCACTTTGACACTTGAAGAACACGCTGTGAACAGAACACATACTACCCCGTAGAAATGTGTTGAAGCTAACGTGTTAGCGCACACTTGCTAACCCAAACATCCAACAGGCAAGGAGCAACATTATAATTCATCTCAAGTGTTTCTGGCTACCTAACAAAGATGAAACCTGTATTTACTCTCCTTCTATCTCGGTTTTGGTTTTTTATTTTAAGTGGTTGATTTTCTAAAGCTCCCCAAAAGTGAAGCATCTGATTGACAGGTTGCACGCTGTGCAGTCCATCACAAGGTAGCCCCGCCCTCAAGCATACCCGGCTTTTGGGTTACACAATCATTTAATGGTAATATACAAAAATTAAAAGGATTTCTCTGTAAATTGCTACCACAGTTTTTTTCAGGAAATTTGGCAATTATTAGAAAATAATTGATATAATACATCCCAAATAAAAATGTTGAACGCCTCTGCTGTGAGATATGACATATGTATTTCATCTTTTTATAGACTGTGAATATTGAGGCCCTATTGACTTCACAAGTTTCAATATCACAAATTTGTAATTTGTGATATTGGGCTATACAAAATAAAATAAACAAGTAAAATGCATGTAAATTCATCTGTCAATATAAACTTAAAAGATATAAATGCATTTTGCTTTTTGTTTTCAAAGCAGTGTAGAGTGCAGGTGGAGATGTTATTGTCAGTTAATATGATTTTACCTTGAGGTCCTCGTATGTGTCCGCTGTGAGCTTGGTGCTGTTCATATTCAGACTGCACAGACTCTTCATGGCTGAAAGAGGCACACGGTCACAATTAGCCACAATTAACGGATTCACTTACAAACACAGTTATCATGTCATTGTCGTTTTCAGGGACACACTTGTATTTTGGGTTTCTACTTTGGTTGTTCCATTCTTTTTCCTCATACTCACTGTCTGAATAACAGACCTGTAATCACCCTCTGCCTTAAACGCTCCATTTTACCACCTGTCTCTTTAAGTCCCAAGCCCCGCCTGCTCTGATTGGCTAGCAAAATATATGGCACACCGTGTTCAAAGACGCTCTGTAGCAAAGACGATGCGTTACAAGCTCCGCCAATGGTTTGAAAGGGGACACACTTCCTGTCTACAAAGTGAGCGTGGTCAAGCACTGAAAAGGTGTTCATGATATGTCATAATAATAGATAGTAATAATAAGTGTAATACATTACGTATGTTTACTTACAACTGAGAGCCAGCAGACCAGCATCGGTGACGGGGGTCTCACACAGGTTCAGAACCTGAAGACAGGCCAGATGTTCGGATAACAACCGTAACCCTGCATCCCCAAACTAAAGGAGGGAAACAACAGAGAGAGAGAGGACATGACACATCTATTAGATCAGTGGGGGGTTACTAGTGTGTGTGTCTGTGTGTGTGTGTATATAAATGGTAAATGGACCTGTACCTTTATCTCTTTACTAGTCTTCCGGCCTCTGAAAGCTCTTTAACACTAAATGACATCATTCACACATTCATACACTAATTGGAGGAGCTAAGGTTTAACCTGCACATCAGCAGTAACTAACATTCACACACAGTAGAACAGCTACGGGAGACATTGTGGGTTAAGTGTCTTGTCCAAGGACACATCGACATGGGCTAGTGGAGCCGGGGATCGAACCGCCGATCCTCTGATTGAAGGACAACTCTGCTCACTACTGAGCCACAGTCGCCCAGTGTGTGTGTGTGTGTGTGTGTGTGTGTGTGTGTGTGTACCTGTGTGGACCAGAGGTTGAGCTGTTTGAGTGAGGGCAGCTTGATGAGCTGCTCTGCACAGGCACTGGTGACGTTGGTGAAGGCCAGGCTCAGGTTCTCCAGGTTCCCAAAAGAACCTGAACTCAACAGGCGTGCCAGGTCTGCATCCTAAATGTTGACGAGAAAAAAAACATTTTTTTTTAGGTCTGCATCCTAAATGTTGACGAGAACATTTTTTTTTTTTTTTCAAAACATATTCAATATTGAATATCTTATAATGGATAAGGACAGAAAGGGTTACAGTGTGTTTTCTGTGTGAGGCAGTGAAGGCATCAGCGTGGTCTCACCGTGGACTTTGAGGGCAGAGTCAGCCGGGTGGGGCCTCCTTTCCTTTGCTGAGGAGGAGACAGGCAGAAAAGAAAGATGGCGTCTGAGCTCAATGCCTTGCAGGAACATTTTCAGACAGTAGATGGTGTGTGTGAGCAGCTGCATGCATGCTGCATTCATGTCACTTTGAGGAAAAGCGACATCCGTGATAATACCAGGTTTGAAACATGATCTCTCGCTGCTTTTAGACAAACAAATCAAACCGCACACAAGGATGACAGGAAACATTATGTCTGAATCCATGGACACCTCCAAATGGGGGTTTCTTCTTTTCATAATGTTACACACAACATTTCTTCCAGAGGATGTTTGAACTGTGCAGACAAACATGCATTATTTGTTGTTATTTATGTTATTTAAATGTTGATGAATATAATGTGTGTAGATATGTCATATATGTGCAAAAATCTACATACAATGATATGATTATGATGGATACAGAAGCATTTATAGAAGTCTTTGTAGCTATTTTCTATTTAAAGGCACATTCCCTGATTTTGTACGTAAGTGTCCTCGCAGATGAAATTAGGGCCATGATTAAGTCAGAGTAAAAAATAAATACTGTACTGGAGCCACTGGTAGGATAAACGTTCTTATGTACCAAGCTGCCCCATGTGCTCCTCGCTGAGTGTATGAGCCGCCTGCGTTTACGCTCAAGCGTTCTCAAAGTGTTCCGCGGCCGCTTCCTGCGCCGGCTACGCCAACAGCTCGGTTCTGGTGGCGATGACTCAGCGTGTGAAGCATGCAGACAGAGCTGAGAGGGGCCCGGTTCCTGTTACTGGTCTGGTTTCAGGGCCAGATGAGCTCTGGGTCTTTTCATGATGTCCATGTTAATTAAAACATATAAACATGTTTTGGCTAGAAATAAAAATACAGCTATGAAACTGAAAACCATATGTCTCTTTAACACATTGAATACTAGAGTTACTCCAAAGGACTGAGGTATGGTTGCTGTTTCAGTATTTAGATTTGTGCCTGGACTTAGAACCTTGATCTGAAAGCTTCTCAGGTACCACAGGACCTTTCATGATGTGAGTGCTGCTGGGCCTTCCCTGTTTGTTGGATCCTACAAATGGTTTAGGCCTGAGCCAAAAATAAATCAATGCTACAAACGCATTCAATAGATGAAAGAACAAAGCCCCAGTACGTCTTTGGAGTAACTAGTATGTCATGTTGGTACAAGGAGAGAGGGTTCTTCCTGATGTGTCTCAAAGAGAACACGGCTTCACGCGCTGGAGACGCGAGGCGGGGTTCACGGCCTTCTTCATGGACGCTACATGTGGAGGAACCTCCGGCGCGGTGATCAACGTGGAGCGGCTCCACTGCCCCCCCCCCCTCGGACTGCCTGAGTCATCCCCGTGCAGCCCATGTTGGAGTTGTTCACGTCTTCCCTTTGCTCTCGTCCCATCCAGCGCATGCTCGGTTCTGAACTTCTGGGGCCTTTTAGCAGTTGCTGTTTTGGAATTGTGGATTGAGAAGTAGGTCACGAGGACACGAGAATATCTGCTCATAATGAGAAACTGGTGATTTGCTTTTTTCCTGCAGAGCCTTCACGCCGACAGGCTGAACGCAACAGAGACGTGGGACGGACTGGAACAAGACGTCCTGAGTCCAGATCTACGAGAGCTGCAGGGGTGCCAGAGAGTACAGCACCTTGTTCTCTTCAGGCCTTGCTGTACCTTATAAAGTCCTGAGTGTGTGTGTATGTGTGTGTGTGTGTGTGTCGGGGTGGTAACTCACCAGTTCTTTGAGCTCTCTCTGTCGGTCGCAGAGCTGCTCGTACATGCGGAGGCCCACCTGGGTGCTCTCCAGGGTGGAGATGATCTGCAGCTGGGTGTCTTTGTTCTCGATGATGTTGTACTCCAGCATCAGACACAGGATCTGCACACACGAGCAAACCAACACACGCTCACCGTGAGGCCTGAGGAATACGTGTGGAAGAGGTGTCCTCTAGAGGAGTTTGGTCAGGTCAAAACAAAGCCCCGGTGAGGTCACAGTGATGTCATCGGGGCGTCTTGTCTTGAGCACACAGACTGCAAAGGTTAGATCAGGAAGCCTGTGTGCAGCAGGCAGAGAGGAGCACGTCTCCCCTTCAGTCCTTCTAACCTCACTTTAACCAGCTGTGCTACTAGAACCAGAACTGAACAATTATCCGATTCATTGATTTGTCAACCAACAAACATTTATCTGTTGATCGATCAATTAATTACAGTCTGTATTTTTCTGCAAAACTGACACACGGGTGTGCAGTCTCCAAAAGGTGAAGCTCTGGTAATCTGAGATGGACATTGTTCACTATTTACCTGACATTTTATGGACGGAACATAATGGAGAACATAATCGGCAGATGAATCTATAGTGTAAATATGTTCTGTATTCTATTGTTACAACGTATACTACTGCTTCAATAAAAGTACTATATGCTTAAACATAAACACAACAGATGTCTTCTATGATGACCGCACACGCCACCCATCCATCCATCTCTTATGCACACTCACACTACTGATTACAGCATTACAACATTCTTAATGAACAAATATGATATTTCAATGAAAAAAGAATCAAACTTTGCATGAGACTCTGGGGTCTGAAGAGGTTGCGAATGCTCTGTACCTCCACCATGGTCTGGTTTCCACGCAGGGCCAGCAGCATGCAGGGACCCAGCTTGTTTTCAGCCAGCGAGAGCAGGAACTTCTTGGTCTTGTAGCAGGAGCCCATGAGGATATGAACCTGGAGGAGAGCTACACATTAGCAACCCTGCACTGATGGTACCATCTGACTCTCCGTGTGTCCGTACACTCACCATGCTTGCAAACAGCTCTCCATCGTCATCACAGGCCACGCCTCCCGGACTGTAGAGCTGGAACCAGCCGTCTTTACCTGAACGCACGCTGAGTAGACAGGAATGCACCTGGAGAGAAATAAACCACATGTTTCTGTTGGTGAATCCCTCCATAAATCTCCTCTAAGCTCTGCTCCGAGCTCTGAGCGGTGGTGAACATGCTCAAACTCACCTCCTGCCTCGGGTCCTCTGCAAACCTCTGGATGACATACTTCAGTTCCCTGTTCAGACAGAAGCATTGAGACACACATGTCAGGTTGATTTCTAACTGGAATCGTACTGAATCTGTGAAGGGCGGCGTTTGGTGTCGGAGGTACGTACTTTGTGAATTTGGCGTGAGCAAGGGCCCTGGAGAGAGAGGGAGGAAGACAAAGAGAGACGTTAGAGCCCAACACACTCCGAGACGAGCAATACGAGGGAACAGACGTGTTCCTGTTCATTCAGAAAGGCCTTTCTAGCAGTGCAGAGGACCAAGAGGTCCGTGCAACTTTCCCCCCTCTGCGCTGCCTTTTACAGGACGTCGAGCTGATGACAACATGTGACTTTCTATTGATCCGGTCAACGGGTTCAGAGGCACACAAGACGAGAGCTCGGGAACTTCTAGGAATTGTTTGTTGCGTTAGATGACATTGTAACCATCCCCAGAGGGGGAGTCATTCTAATGATTTTAGCAGCAGTTGTACGATGTGGTGATACCGGCTACATATCAGGTCAGAGGAATGGATACACCGTTTGTAATCCCTCCTCATGTCGTGCTCTGTGTTCCAACTCTTCATGAAGCTCACATGGTGTGCACTGTATAAGGTTCAGCCGGGGCTGGGCAACCCTTCGTATCAAGGGTTAGGTGAGCTACTACAGGATCAAGGGAAAATAAATATTCAGCTCCATATCAGACATAATTTATGAATGTAATTAATAAAACAATTAGAAATCAAATGTATAATTTGACATTTTGTTTCTTGCCAAGAGTTAAGATGAGATGATTGATGCCACTCTCATGCCCGTCTGGTCATTATGAAGCTGCCGGTTAAATTAGCTTAGGACAAAAAAGACTAGAAACAGTAGGAAACAGCTAGCCTGGCTAATCCACCTCCCAGCGCCCTACAGCCATCAACTGAACACCCTTTATCTGTTCAAAAGGAATCCAGATACTGTTAGCCTGTCATGTGCCAGACTGGAAACCTCCTGTAGTCTCTGCCAGTTGCCTGGTAACCTCTCCAAATTAAAAAAAAACACTTTGATAACCACAACATATTATTTTTCAACGTTTCCACAGTTTTTGTACAGATTAAACTGACAAGATACAAGATGTGAATTAGTGAGCTTTAGAGGGGCTTTGTTACCTTTGGACTGAACCAGCCCCTCCCCTCTTTCCATTTCCTGTCTCTTTCCTGTTTTTCTTTCCTGTCATTATGCTAAGCTAGGCTAGCCAAGTGCTGGTAATCTTCTCATCAAGACTGCAAATAAGCAGATTTGCCAAAAGAACTTGTCCTTTTAAAACCACAGGGGGGATCCCTATCTGCAAAACATTCTGAGCATGAAGACATGAGGAGAAAACTAGTTCCCTAGTAACAGATGTACGGAGTGTGTTTCTGCATGTGTGTGTGTGTGTGTGTGCCTCATGCATTGATGTGACTCATTATATCCTCGGCTACAGGGTGCTGGGGAGTATTGTTGCCTTTCTTAATGACGCCCGAAGCCATCGGCCGGGCAACAGTGGCGCAGGTGAGCAACAGGTGCGTCCCAGTGTTAGAGGAACAACAAGTCGTCCACCAGCCATTAGCCAGCTAATGAAGCCCCGGATCAGCCGGCCACTTACGAAAAGGAACCCGGGGCAGTTTACAGCCAATTAGGGTGGGCTCTCTGGGGAGAGACAGAGGCGGCCCCCTCCTGTTCACGACCCCCAGAGGTGTGTTGAGGTACCTCACCCACGTCAGAAGCCAGGCCCCAGAAGGACCCTCCTACAAACATGTGCACACCCCCAGAGACAGTGATGTAAGGGAGGGGAAGAAAATGAGGAAGGAGGGAGTCGGAGGGGAAGGACGTCAGTGGTCACAGTATATGATTATGGTTATGGCTGTTTATGGACTGGTTTCAAAAGGGCTCTATTCCGCATTTCCCTGAAACAGCCTTTCGGCTTTCAGGAGACACTGAAACAGAGCATACTACTAAAACTACTGCTAACTGCAACATTACAACTTGTTTCTGATTGAAAGCCTGTGAACAGTCTGAAAAGTCTGATTCTCTTCCTTTTTCTAATGTCTTCCATTTGAACACGTCCCTTATCAGTGATTGTGGACTAAGGTTCTGAGCGCGGACGTAAACTCAGTACTGGGTCTCACTGCATCCTTTGTGGACACAGCAGAGAGCTGTTGAGCGTGTCTCCAGCTTTAGGTTTCAGGGTGTCCAACCTCTTTTGGGACCCTCAACACCTCAACCCTGGTCAAGAAGGCACACCAGCGTCTCTTCTTCCTGAGGAGACAGACGAAGATACACATGTCTCCTCAGATCCTGGTGAACTTCTACCGCTGCACCATCAAGAGCATCCTTACAAACTGCATCACAGTTTGGTATGTGAACTGCTTCAAACTACTGCAGAGGGTGGTTAAAACTGCCCAACGCACCACCGGAACTCCACTCCTTGACACAGAGTCCATCCACGTTGAGCGCTGCCTGCGGAGGGCACGTAGCATCGTCAGGGACCGCAGACACCTGCCACATACTGTTAGCCCTCCTTCCCTCCAGGACCAGCAGGCTCAGGAACAGTTTCTTCCCCTCAGCGGTCAACACCCTCAACTCTGCACCACGTTGACAGCCCCACCATCATCGCCAACCTCTCCCCCATCACACTTGCACCTTAATTTTTACATATAGACACTTGCACCTTAACTTTACCGTTTATACATAATGTTTATATATATTTATACATATCCACTCTATATTATATCTGCAGTGCAGTTCTTTGTAAATATACTGCTTTCTTTGCACTGCTCTGGTCAGATGCTAACCAACATTTCTTTGCCTCAGTACCTGTACAATGACAATAAAGTTGAATCTTATCTTATATACACACACCCACACATCTAATATGTGTCTGGGTTGGGTTTGAATAGCATTGTTGGCTACAGACGTGTGAACAGCCACATTGGCGTCTTCCACATCTCCCTAAAAGAAAAGAAAGACATTGGAGCTATTTCACTGTTCTACTTTGGTGGGACCTACTGGACTTAAGTTCAATTTTGAGGTACCTGTAGTTCCTTGATAATAATTAATACTATGGTGTCGTAAATATGTATTAACATGCTGTTCACACATGAAGGCATCCGTAATCTTTTGTGTGTTTGGAGGAGAATATTACCTGTGAAACACTGGTTAAATGTAAATAATTACACTTACTCAAATACGTAATTATTTACTTGTGTACTTACAGACAAAACATGTGATGTGTATGAAATTGTTAAAGCTTAAACTATCCAGCAGTACATAAGGAAGATAAAATGAGCTCCAGCTCAACCAGCTACAACACTAAATATGAGGAAAGACACACTCACACAATCACGCACGCACACACCTGATCTCCTGCTGGAGATAATGACAACGCAACATAAAATAATATAACTCCTAAAGACATTCAGCTGCATAATAATAACTATTACTTGGGGTACACATTTTCAAAAAGAACTTTGCACTTTCAGATTTGGAGATTTACTTCTTCTATCATAAAACTGTGGTATTATTACTTTTACTAAAGTATAGTTTCTTGATATTTCTCTCTCAGACTGTTAATACCTCTTTTTCAAGTACGCATTTCAAAAAAATGCAATCGCTACCTCGTGTGATGTGAAGTGTGTGTCTGTGTGTGTGCGTGTGTGTGTGTGTGTGAGAAGACTCACTCTTTTGGGAAGGGGATGGGCTGCAGCAGGCTGGCGAGAGCAGGTCTCCAGTCATCGTAGTCCGACCTGACAGAGACGGCCGGTTGTGAAAAGAAAAGGAAGGAAAGGAGACGCTAGTCAGTGAGTCAATGTAAAGAGGAGGGTGCAGCCTGGAGAACACGAAGATGAAGGAGCAGTTGAAACACGAGCAGCGACGAGATGACGCAGGCCCACGGCGTGGATTCAACAGAAGCTGGAGCAGTGGCACATTACTGGGAGTTGAGTAACAGCATCACTTTTTAAGCCATCACATTTGCATCTTTACTACAGGGGCCCAACCGGTTGGGTGTGTTTTCCTAAGTCTTTCATGCACAGCTGTCAGTACCGTCACTGGGCATGTGGACAGTTAAAGAGTGAAGCAGATTTAAGAAAACTGAACATATGTTATTTCTTTAAAGGAGCCCAGAAGCCTGAGACTCTTCCTCAGACAGGTGACTAACACTGTTTGCTCAGCAGTCATGCAGACGGGACCAGACTCTTCGTTGTGGAGGCAGAAGACAAACCAGAACAATGCTTATGGCAAATCGACATAAAATAGTAGTGTTGCTGTCTTAAATGGCATAAATCACCAAAGTATTGGGAGGTAGATGTTCACTTGTGCGGTGACTTGGTGACAGGCCTAAGAGGTGGATGACGATGGAAAATGCATCATCACTGTGTTAAAAAGCAATGGAAGTGCAACTAACCGATTTACCTCCACATAAGCCCTTTAAAAAATAAACTCATTTCAAGCACATTGCTGTGTGATCTCTACTTTGCTCCTCTCCATCGGGTGTGACATGAACTCACATCAGTTAAAGTCCATCTTAATTCAAGGGGGTGGTAGTGCTGTGCCAAACAATCAGTGTAGTAGCAATTCTCACCAGCAAAGGGCCAGTCTGTAGCATTTTGGGGGACCTATTAGCAGAAATGGAATATGATTTTTAGAACTATGTTTTCATTAGCGTATAAATCACCTGATACTAATAATCTTAATTTTCTTGCCTTGAAATGAGACATCTACATATTCATCTCTGTATAGTCGCTAGACTTTAAGCTGCCAATCGGGGTGCCATTAGTACTCAGTGTGACCTGTAAACTCACAGCATCTTGAGGATGAGAGCGAAGCAGCCCAGCACCCGGTCGGCCTGCGCTGGCAGCTGGATGGACAGAATGTTGACGGCTGGGCTGACCAGCAGGCAGTCAATGAGATTGGGCTCGCTGTCGCCCCCTGACGGCCCGCCCTTCCGCCTGGTGTTGGCCGAGTTGTTGTTCCGCTCCAGCTCCACCAGGATCTCGCTGGAGTTGACAACGGAGGGGGGAGGGGAGAGGGGCAGGGTGGGCGTTGGGGAGAAGGGAATGGATGGGGCAGGGTTTGAGGGGGCAGAGGGAGGTGGCTGAGGGGGGCTGGGGTTGGCGGAGAGAGGCAGGAGGGTGGCAGGAGGCGGCGGCGGCGGCGTCGGAGGCTCGGGGCGCAGCAGACGGAGCGGCATCGGGGGTTTCCGTTCATTCTGCTGCTGGCAGCCGTTTCTGATCTCCTTCAGGCTGGGGGAGTTGTCCCGACTGCAGGGGGGGGGGGGGGGGAATAAGGGGAAAGGTGGTCTATGATACAAATCCTATATTCAATGCAGGAGTGTACAGTACAGCAGTCAATGTCAATGGAAGTATGAGCAAGAGAAGTGTAATGACAGTAGGGAAAGACAGAAGAAGTGACATCAAGCATCCAGGAGACGTGGTCACCAGAGAGACAGGTTCCTTTGTGTGCTTAAGGCTCGGAAAAAAGGACTAAGAAGGATCCTCTCTGGGGCGACGCTAGCTAAGGAGATGACGCTAATGAGTCAGGTTAGCCTAAACCTGCACATCTTCAGTCAACACAAAGCTCCTGCGGGACACACAAGAAATTAACAGCAGCATTCAAATATAATCCCTGGAACCAGGCCCTACACAAAGCAAACACGCTGTGACTTTCTAAATCTCCAAACTTGTTTGGTTTCACTCATGTAACATGGCATATGTAAATCTGTTAAAACAAAAATCTGTTGGACCTTGTATGGCACTGTAGAGTTATTGTTCCTTTAAAAAAACAGAAACACGTTGGGACTTAGTTAGTAATTAGCTGAGGCTATAAATGGCACAACGTGGTCTGATGACGGGACGGTATCTGATCTGCTCTACCGGTAACATCTGCAGATTACCGTTTGTACAGTTTCCTCATATTAGTCTGGCAAGATGTGGGAAATTACCAATCGCGTGTTTGTCCAATCAATGTCAAAAGAATGACCCTTTGACCACAACAGCTGAACAAACAGGTACTGTGGACAACGATGGCTGCTGTGGCTGAGCTTCTTTCTCACAGCACATGTGTTTGCAGTAAGTGTGTACATCTGGTCATCATAAATCATAAGCTCCCCCTGCACTATTAAGATGTTTGTCACTTTAAGTCAAGAAAGTTGCATTTTGGTGTAAAATTGTTAAAAGTAACACGAGTGCTGTTTCTCTTTGAAGGTGCCAGGATGCTACCTAGCTAGCTAGAAATGGAAAAATCAGATGTGTAATTCATGGCAAAGGCCAAAATGTCTCCTCTCTATAGAACAATGACACATTGGTTCCCTATCAGTGCCACTTTCACGATGCAGTTCTGTCTGCCACCGGCTACGGTCTCCCAGGGAAAGGAACGCTCACTTACAGTAGGCCTACAAAGAGAGCGTCAACCTCTATCAAACAAATCCCCATTAGCTGGCCACAGCTATCTCCAGTTACCAAAAAATGTCAATGGAGGTTCTTTGAACTTACTGTCCCCAGTAGCTGAAATGGCGTGGAACAACCGGAGTAACAAAGTGTGTCCTGTGTTGAACATTTGTGGACAGCAGCGCCAACAACAATACCATTTGGTTCTGGGGAACAATCTTGGTTATCATTACAGACCTCAACCAGGTGTGCAGGTTGTTCTTACGTTATCTAATGGCTATTGACAGAGGTTTAACAAGGTCAGTAAATCAATACGCTTCTGTCCCGTCAAAGTGAGGCGTTAGACAGAGCACATCAACATCACAACAGAGGGAGTCATCTCTAGCATTAGGACAACATGAACACACTCACTGTCAGGAAAGAGCACACATTGACTCAGGTAGCCATTTTGTACACAAGCAGTGAGGCAGTGTGAAGCCCCAGGGGAGCTGTAGCTCCTCTAGCCTCCCGTGTGGCTGACCTTCAGGCCCGACAGATCTGAGCTGCTCAAACTGCAGCGGTCAGATAAACAAGATGTCGAGACATGAGTGGAAAGGTAAGTGAAGGAGGTGAGGCAAGTTTACAAACTCCATCATGTTCTCGAAAAAGACTCTCTCTGTGTGTGTGTGTGTTTGTTTGTTTGTTTGTTTGTTTGTTTGTTTGTTTGTTTGTTTGTTTGTTTGTGTGTGTGTGTGTGTGTGTGTGCGTGCGTGCGCGTTGACTGACCTGTTGATGAACTCCTCGTAGCAGGAGTAAATGGCGGCGAGACACACTGCCACCAGGTTTGGCAGGACACGTGGGTGAGGGCACTGCCCCGTTGGCCCGTGCATGCTGCAACACACACGGGTGCAAGTTAGATACCATGGCAACTGTCTGCTGAAAGTTCAGCATCAGTCACACACACCATCACCTCATGCTGCTTTAAGTATGAGTAATGGAGAGTCTAGGTGTTGTTAGTCTTTCATCCCTGAGAAGAATACAGTTTGAGATAAATATGTGATGCACCAGGGGTCATTAACGTGTGTCTACATGTCTTGTGGGACGCGTCCACACAGAGGCGTGCTGTTGGAAGGTGTCTCACCTGTGGACAAACTTCTTGACGACCTCCATACCAGCATTCAGCTCGTTGAGAGCCAGGATGTACTCCTGAGTGAAGAGACGCAGTCGAGGGCACTTTCCAAAATCCTGCCAGAGACGCACAATTCACATATATCAACCGAACCCAAAAGAGAACACAGAACTGGAGGATTATGCCAGAAAGGTAGCGGTTTCCACTTCAGGACTTTAAGGTTTTAGACTTATCAGAAGGTATTTATTGTCCTACAACACTTACAGAATGTAGCGACTTACATGTAAACAACCAAGAACATGGAATTGCGTGCAATGAACTGGCTAAATAGTAACCGATTCCTAGTTCTATGACTCTGTGCAGCTCCCGGAGAGAGCTGTTCTCACCATGTTGTGTTTGAGGATTCTCTGGACCACAGGAGTGAACACTTCGATCACCACCATGGACCGCGGCCGCTCCCGACAGTGCTGCAACACACAGCCATGACCATCAACAGGAAGCACTTTGAAACGATTAAAACCATTTCTCTTCATTACAGAAAGTAAATGTCGTTCTGCGTTGTTCTACTTTGACACATGGGCTTACCTTACAGAAGAATTCACACAGGTCAGGTGGTGGGTGGTTGTTTTCCAGAAGAGGAGCAATGGCCTGAGCACACACAGAGACAGATGATTATTTCTATATCCTATCTCTCTTATTTATCCTGGCTGGGAGCCAACAGCATAGATCTGAGCTGTCAGTTGCAGGACGTTTGTAAAATAAAGCCCACAAAGAGACTATGCATACACCAGAACCACTCTCAGTATCAAACTCTTCTGTTCTGCCCAGATACGACCATGATTCACCACGACAGCACCATGATTCACCATGATACCGCCATAATAGCACAATGATTCACCATGATATGACCATGATAGCGCCATGATATGACCATGATTTACCATGATATGACCACGATCGAACCATGATAGCGCCGTGATTTACCACGATAGCACCGTGATATGACCATGATATGACCATGATAGCACCGTGATA
Source organism: Cyclopterus lumpus (assembly GCF_009769545.1). Taxonomy (NCBI): domain Eukaryota; kingdom Metazoa; phylum Chordata; class Actinopteri; order Perciformes; family Cyclopteridae; genus Cyclopterus; species Cyclopterus lumpus. Next base: position 24,378,940 of record NC_046971.1, read on the forward strand.
TGACCATGATAGCACCGTGATATGACCATGATATGACAACGATCGCACCGTGATATGACCACGATAGCACCGTGATATGACCATGATATGACCACGATAGCACCATGATATGACCACGATATGACCACGATAGCACCGTGATATGACCACGATATGACCACGATAGCACCGTGATATGACCATGATATGACCACGATAGCACCGTGATATGACCATGATATGACCACGATAGCACCATGATATGACCACGATATGACCATGATATGACCACGATAGCACCATAATATGACCATGATATGACCACGATAGCACCGTGATATGACCATGATATGACCACGATAGCACCGTGATATGACCATGATATAACCACGATAGCACCGTGATATGACCATGATATGACCACGATAGCACCGTGATATGACCATGATATGACCACGATAGCACCGTGATATGACCATGATATGACCACGATAGCACCATGATAGCACCATGATACAACCATGATTCACAATGATACGACCATGATACCAACATGATACCGTAGCAATACTGACATGATTGAATTGAATTACATTTATTTTGTATAGCCCAACATTACAACTTATCCTCAGAGGGCTTTACAATCTGTACACATACAACATCCTCTGTCGGGACCTCACATCGGCACAGGAGAAACTCATGATACTGCCATGATAAATCGCTAGCAACAATCACAAATACAAGTGTACAATTCTAACACAAACAAATACAGCTTCAGTTCAAAGATCAAACAAGCAGGACTCAAGCGTGTTAATTATTAACTTCAGACTGACATCAAATATCTATTTATAGTGTAACTCACCACAATGATGTTCTCATGATCCTGGGTGCTGAGATTAGCATTCTGTGGGGAAGACCAAGAGAAAAGACTGTCGTCAAATGTCCTCAAAGGAATATAAAAAAGTTGAATTTTATAAGGGCTTTCTTTTTTTACATTTGGGTCAAGTTTTGTTTTAGTGTCATGTTTATGCAGTTAGGTTAGGTTGCTTCTTTGGCACGTCAACATAGTACCAAACACATTGTCTAGAATAGTGTGCCTTAGAGGAGATGGCATCAGATCAGAGCAAAGATAAGGACAAATCACAACATCACAACCAAAGTGTGAGGCTTCAGTCAGAAAATGCAGTTCAATTACATGAATGCACAGTTATATTCATGCATTGCTTTATGCTGCTAATATTGGCTCTGAAAAGTCACTTTTAATGCAAAGCTTTTATCGGAACAAATACTGTGAACATTCATGGTCCCCAAAGGAGGATTCTTAAAAGGAGTAGTTTTACATTTTGGTCTTTTTTTGCCCTGATTTAGATCAAACTCTGTGTTGAAGTTGAAGCTACCACCGGCAGCAGGGACGTTTAACAAATAGCGTAGCAAAAAGTAATGTAAAGTAAACAAGGAAACCACTAGCAGTGTTCATTTGTGTAAAGTGTGTTTTTCTTGGCCAGGATCCATTTATACATTTCAGTTTGTTGAGAGTTGAGAGTGAAGCTTGCCGTTTCCCTGTTTACAGCCTTTATGCTAAGCTAAGCTAACTGCCGACTGGCTGTCGCTACATATATAGTGAACCGGTAAGTAACTAAATAAATATCTTCAATGACCTCTTCCTCCACAAACTTTACATAACTAGCCAGACTACAGCTACTACTAAAGAACTAAGAGGCCTAAGTGTAAAGCATTATGGATCTGAAATATTCAAGAATATGAAGTTCCAAAGTGTTTAATGGGAAATTAATAAATAAGTAATTATGAATAAATAACCAACTGGACAAATTGTGTTAAATGTGCGTGTGTGTGCATGCGTGCATGAGTGAGTGCGTGTGTGAGTGCGTGTGTGAGTCTACCTCAGCCAGCAGGGTGGAGATGATGTGCAGAGGAGCCTGGTGGATGGACTCGTCCTGCAGCGGTGAGGTCAGAGCCATGTCCACCAGCGCTTTGATCTCCTTCAGCACTACGTCCCAGCGACTCGGGTTGTTCAGAACCTTGCGGTACTTGTAGATTTTTTTCTGCACGAAAAACACAACAGCCACCGGTGACGACAGAGAAAAACATCTGGGCACATCATCATTGTTTTCTGGAGCTGCTGTGACAGAAACTATAAAGTGACGTTTTTTTTCTTTTCTTTGGTCTATTTCATGTGACCATTTCTCAAGTGCTTGGACATGTCCATCTAAAATGGTGGCGTGAAAGCACATAAACAGGAAAAGCTTATAATACCTGGGCAGTGCTGTCTATATAACAGCTTTAGATTCTTCCTTGAAAGACAAACAAGTAGAGTGAGCTTGAGCTCTCTGAACTACAGGCTTTGTGTAGCTTCATTTGGCTCAGTGAGCTCAGCACAACTCGGGTACTGACAGGTTTAGAGGCCTGAGCCTCAGAAGAATTCTAATGCAAACACAAACCTATTCTGGTTTTTCAACATTATCAATCTGCAATACACTGCAATATGTGTGTGTTTTAAAATAAGGTACAATAAAGCGTACAGTGTGTGTATGTTTGTGTGTGTGTTGGGGATGCTGATGAAACAAATCCATTAATAGTTAAAGACAAACAGTAACATTACCTTCCATTGCAGGGAGTGAAACCACTGGTCCCTTAAGTAGCTGTTTGCAGCCTGTAGAGAGAGAGAGAGAGAGAGACACACACACACACACACACACACACACACACACACACACTTTGTTACATGTGATCTCAGGTAATAGGAAGCAAATCCACACGGGTCTTATGTAATTTGCTCACAGCCACTCACTCAACTACATCCTGAAGGTTACACGTTCACGTTTTGTAACATTGGAAGTCAACATGAAGTCAGCAGACTGTCATGTTCTACTGTCTTGGGTGTGAATACGGTTTTGATCAAAAAATAATCCATTTCGAAGAGAGAATTCCCCTCTCGATTTCTTGACATCAACTGTTAGACGACTGAGGCAGGATTTTGACTCACAAATGCAGCGCCCTCCCTCGAACTACGATTGGTTAGTCACAAGCTCATTTCACTCTTAAACATGATGCGCTGTGAATGTTTAACATAAGTCATGAATAAAGCAAAGTGTGCAGTTACTGGATGCAAAGCACAAAGGGAGACCTTGCACTGCCTGCCAGAGAAAAAACGAGTTCAACAGGCGAGGTTGGACTTTGACGGGAGACATTCTGAACATTAAAGCTGCACTGATCAATATTTCATATTAACAATGGGTCAATGTGTAATGTGTAAGTGGTTGCACATTGTGATGAATAAATAAAGAATTACCACTGAGGAGCCTCTAGCTGGTGAATTAAGCAGCTAGAGAGACAGATATTTCTCTCTGGAGAATTAGGGTTGAGAGATGAAACAAAGGCTCTCATGTCAGACAACCACAAGTCTTCTAACAGTTGGGAGGGGATGTGCTTGTAGGATCATGGGTAGAAGCCGAATGAGAACATGCTGTTTTTGTCCTTTGAGGGAACACATAAGAAGAAAGTGCAAACGAGAAGCCCATTTGCACAGGACTAATATCATCACACGACCTCTCTGACATATGGTTGGTCATTTGCAGTGGAATTTTGACTTGGCTAAAATCACAGACAAGGCAGATTCATTCATACGGGATTCTGATCACAGACTGGAGTTGACTAGAGTTCCCCAGGTAGAACTAGTCCCGTGGGAACCGGGCTTTAGACACAGGATCAACATGTTGATATCGAATCCCTTCTCATGGCACGCTGCGTAACATCTCTGACAGACTGTCAGCTGTGTGCGTTTTATTGGAGGCTGTTCCTGCTAAACCGAGAGACATTCCTTTTACACAGAGGAGTAAAGGCAAGATAAATAAAACTATTGACCGACTTCTTTTCAGAATGAACTTCTCTGAAAACACAGAGAGTACACTGATAACTGAGCGAGGCCCCGGGACCACAAGCGATGCCGCCATTCTTCCCGTCCGCTTCCAGCATGTTTGCATTTTTTTTGTGCGGTTTGTATTCAGAGGGAGAAACTGAACATGGTATAGACTGTTTTCAATGAGATAGCAGAGAAAAGAAATCATGTCTGCATGCCACTGTGAAGGAGTTCAACTGTAACTCTTATTCAATTCAATTCAGTTTATTTTGTATAGTCCAAAATCAAAAAATGTAAATTTGCCTCAGAGGGCTTTACAATCTGTACACATACAACATCCCTGTCCCAGGACCTCATCATATTATTAATAGTAAAATGATGTCCAGATCCACTGAAATGGCTTCCATGTCTGTCCTTCAGAGGATCGGCGATCCTGGCTCCACTAGCCCACGTTGATGTGTCTTTGGGCAAGACACTTAACCCCAAAATGTCTCCCGTAGCTGTTCTACTGTGTGTGAATGTTAGTTACTGCTGATGGGCAGGTGGAACCTAAATGGGTGAATGATGTTAGGTAGAGTCCATTTACCATTTACCATTCTTGTTTGCTTAAAACTCTTGATAACAAGCCTCTTGTCCATCATTTGAGAGATGGACCTGCATTTATGAGAAACTACTAGAGAGCTGCAGCAACGAGTCCTAAAACCCAGAAATGAGGCAGCACAGTTTAGACTTCCGGTTCCTTCGTCTGTGTGTTTTTGGTTAGATGTCTGAAATAAGGTCTGAGGTTAACCTATTTGTTCTCCGATATATAAAATAGGTCAGGACAAATACTCTAAATGAAAAAGAGTGTAACAGACGACTAAAGGTCATGATGAAGTTTGTTTTTAGAGCCTAACGTTAGCTCCTCACTGCTGCTGATTGTACTCACGATTCAAACATGTATTGAAGTGGTGTTCATTTGTGAACATGATCTTGATGAACAAAACGCGTCAGAATCATAAACGTTTGTTTGCCACAGAGATTATCTTTCTGTAATAATCCAGAATCCAATGGAAAAATCCCATTTGGTTTTTTATTCGAGGGAACGAGCTAACTTCCAGTTAGCTACAAAACCTGGAACCCTTCAGCGCCTCTTTCGTCGCCCACATCAGAGAAAAACAAGGGACATCAATAACCCATCAGAGTAACAAAGCTCCTGTTGGTTCATAAACTGATATCGGATTAATTTTTACTGCGTGAATGCATGATGACATGACATGCATAAAATGTATACTCAAAGGAAAGAACGCCGCCGAGCCAATTGGACCGACAAAAGAGCGACTGCATCATATTCATCATTTTATTGCCACTCCGTCACACACCATGCAGCGGATCTTACTCTCTGTGGTTTTCCACGATCTCGAAATATTGTGTCAAATGTTCCATGTTCTTCCAATAACTGAACAAACCCAGCAGGTTTTCCAGGTTTCCAGCACTCAGGAACCCTGACTGATCTCGGCTCGAGGAGGCAAACCGGCCAAAGCACACACTGAATCGGTCTGGCAGCGGCCCAAACAGCTGGCAGCAGACATAAGCAAACACAACTGATGAGGTGGGTATACACTGTTGATCCCCACCACCAACAATGGGCCGAGTAGCGCATCAGGGATAATTGGGCTAATGGGTAACAGTACCGAATGTGCTCACTGAAGGGCTCTGGTTAATGTGGGGATTCATTTTTTCTCAGGAGCTGAGGACAGTTGGAAGGTGTCCAGTAACGGTTCTGGTTCCAAAACAATACAGCCACCAATAGTGATCGGTTTAGAGAAATCAAACATCAGATGGAGAATGTGTGGAGAGACTGACCTTTCTTTAGGGCTGACACAGCGCTCTGGAGCCTACCATAAATCTGCCCGTCCCCCAGGACCACAGTTCCCACTACGACCACAGCTTTAAAGTCTCAGTCTAATCCTTTATCACAGGGCACTGGCCAAACACTCGCCACACAGTGTTCCACTCTGTTCCCAGACATTTCATCTGTTTATCAAGACGTTTTTGTGAAACATGAGAACAGATACACAGACTTTGCCAAAGAGTTTGACAACCATTCCATCCATTAGTAACCATAAACGTGCATGAGGTGCATTGTGCACCTGTGTAGTGTGGAACATGCAGCCACGAGTTTGCATGTGAATACCAGCTAACTACTAACTGGGGCAGGTCTTTACTTCCGCTACACAAATTCACTGCATCCACAACAGGCTGCGGCCTGTATGCCACCCCCATGAACCTGCTCACTATTCGGATGCTATCCTGCTTAGTTGCTTTTCAGAACATATTTAGTCAATCTTTAAATATGTACCTTAAATTCCAATTCAAAACATGCTTTAAAAACGTTTTACTTGAAAGGGAAGTGGAGCAAAATAAATAAAAAGTAACATCTGAATTAAGATTTAGAATATCCATTTTAACATGAAAACAAGAACAACAAATTAATTTGATTTCTTCAAAGCCTGAAAAAATACATACAATTATTCTGACCCGTTTATTCCTTTTCTTTTTACGGATTTAATGAACCGATGACACACGGAGCTGGTCAGACACCTACATCTTTTGCTGGTATATAGTTATGGTATATGGTATGAAACACTTTTTTCTACAAAACCCTTTCTTATTTAACATAATTGAAAACAGGAAAAAATAAGCAACACTAACAAATGCTACTTTTTTTAATATGCAGTTTATGAGCATCAGTCAAAATATGTATGTCCCCTTTCATTCAGGTAGAGAAATAAAACTGCATCACATGCACCCTTCCGGTGATGATTAATTTATTATCTAACACGTAGCTATTGCGAACAAAATAAGTTATGTCTGCGTGTAAGGCGCCGTTAAAGTACCCAGCCAACCGGAATGTCAAGCTAGTGTTTGCTTCATTGTCGTTGTTATTCCAGCCTGGGTCGACAGCTGACCTCCACTGGCTTCCCTTCAGGATGATGGCGGACGTTACCTGCAGCAGGACGGTGCCGCCGGGGAAGCTGAGCTGCACACAGTACTTGGGAGCGTTGTCCCACGAGAGGAGCTGCAGGTCCTCGATGGAGCTGTAGGACAATGACGCCTCCATGTAACCGGTGGGCTGGAGAGAGAGAGAGAGCGAGAGAGAGAGAGCGAGAGAGAGGATGTTAGTCTGCCACCGTCTCAACATTTACAGAACATACTGTATATTTAAACAGAGCCAGAGCAAGACAGAGAAAAATGCATTTATTTTTACTGGCAGTCAGGCAGAAAGACAAAAAGAAACACATCCTGGGCTAACCGGCCCTGTGTAAACAGAACACAGCAGAGCGGCCAGCCCGTTACAGAGCACACAGTCATCTTTATCAGCTGTGGGGACATTTCAAGGAGGGAGTACTCATTGAATGCTGAAACAAAGTGGAAAAGCAATTTAGCATAAGCTATTAATCACACAAACAAGACGTAGAAAGACTGATGATGTACACACACACACACACACACACACACAGAGACGCAGCTGAGTAACAGGCCACAACCTGTTTGCTCGTCTTAAAATGATTACAGAAATGCTGACAAATGACCACAAGTTTCCGGACTCAGAGACAGAAGAGTCTTTATTGAGAAACGGGGGGGGGGGGGGAGGGGGGGGGGGGGGGAGAATCACAAGGAAACCGAGCTCGCATATCTACTAAACCCCAGGAGAAGTCTAAAGAGAAATGTGTAATGCCACAGTGCATTTATAATAAGACATGTGTCGTTGGTAATGTAGAAAATGGCAGTAGCTGAATCCCCAGTGGACTACCCAGACGTCAGCGTCTCTGAGTGACTGAGTAGTGGTCCTGCTGATGGGAGAGAGACGGCACATGAGCCCTGCAGACGTCACACACTGGCTTCCTGCTACTTATCTTTTGGAAAACTTGAGATACTCAGTCAGAGCAGTAACAGTTGTTCTGTGAACATACAATCCGACCACACCCACTATGGTCACTATGGCAATGGCGGCGCATGAACAAGCTGCGGCCGGTAGTTCCCACGAATTTCCGCGTAATTTTGTGTCTTTTGATTATGCCAACATACACTCAACATCGGAAAAAGGTGCAGAGGACCCTGAAGCGACCAGCGCCCACCGGGGGAGGAGAGCCGAGATGGGACCTGAGGCTACTCCACTACCCAGCATGCTGCTGGCTGTCCGAGGTTCAGTCACAGGAAAATAAGATGGATGAAAGCAGCAGGAGGTTGGTGACCCCACATCTCCAGAGAGACCTGGATCCATCGTGGTCCAGGATCAAGCTGCACTGCAGACAGCAGGAAGGGAGCAGGACTCCGGTGGGACGAGAGGAGGTGGACTCTGTTTACCTCATGATGTTGCTGCTCAAACAGTCAGAGGGGGTGGACCATGTTTTCTTTCATGATAATCTTTTCGTTGGAAAAGGTGTGCTTTTTTATCCCCGTTTGAGCAACTCAATGTGTGCATCAGTGTGTGCATCAGTGTGTGCATCAGTATGTGCATCATAGTGTGCATCAGTGTGTGCATCATAGTGTGCATCATAGTGTGCATCAGTGTGTGCATCATAGTGTGCATCATAGTGTGCATCAGTGTGTGCATCATAGTGTACATCATAGTGTGCATCATAGTGTACATCATAGTGTACATCATAGTGTACATCAGTGTGCACATCATAGTGTGCATCAGTGTGTGCATCATAGTGTGCATCATAGTGTACATCATAGTGTACATCAGTGTGTGCATCAGTGTACATCAGAGTGTACATCAGAGTGTGCATCAGAGTGTGCATCAGAGTGTACATCAGAGTGTGCATCAGAGTGTGCATCATAGTGTGCATCATAGTGTGCATCAGTGTGCACATCAGAGTGTGCATCATAGTGTACATTACAGTGTACATCATCATTTTGAAAAGGCAGAACAGAAGGAGACAAATAGAAGGGACTTCAATTTTCTGATTCTCTCTCTCTCTGACGTGAGCACTGTATCATCAGAGCGGTTCAAGCCATGCTGGTCCTGTCACTAAGCAGCAAGGAGGGGCATTATTCAGGACAACAGCTCAACATGTCAACTGTAGCAGACATGAGATGTGTTCCAGGGTTTCACCCTTCAGCTGACAGGAAAACTAAACATTTGTACTAATTTGGCGGTTACCAGAATGTCACTGCAGTTTGTTCCCCGTGCATCCATGTGAAGGACCTGCTCAGTGTTTCTGCATCTCCTAAACCAGCTATTCTAGTGTGGTTTACCATCACTCAAGGCAAGAAGGTAAATAATCACGGTATCATGGTGTGTTCACATGTAAGCTGGTATGATGTGTAATAGTGTGCATCAGTGTGTACATCATAGTGTACATCAGAGTGTTCTGTGGTGAGGAGTGTGAGTTTGACAACACTATTGCCCGGTATTCAAAGTATTTTTTATATAATAACAATGCATGAAAAGGAAAATCCATCCATCCATCCATCCATCCATCCATTATCACCCGCTTATCCGGGGTCGGGTAGCGGTGGCAGCAGGTTCAGCAGGCCGACCCAGGCTTCCCTCTCACCCACAGCACTTTTTTGAAAAGGAAAATAATGATATAAATATTCCTCATATTTATGATGATTTATACTAAATCTCAACAAACAGCCTCATTGCAACCTGTTTAGAAAACATCAGTTCTGCAGTAAATATGATGCTCATATACATGAGACCAATGTCAATGTGTCCGTCACATGCAGATAGTGACTGTGATTATACTGATGATGATGATGATGAACTAGTAGTGTGCACCAGTAAAACAGGCCTCTTCTTCCTCTGCTGCTCTCACATAGATAAACAGGGCTCCGCTCAACACAAACACATCCGAGTAGTTACATCAATCGCCTGCTTTCTCCCTGCAGTCCAACATGCAGGTGGTTGTCTTTATTTGCATCCAGCCCCCCGAGGAACAAACACGCTTTTCCTTTATTTACACCTCCCTCCACGGCTGACGGAGCGAGCTGACTCCTCTGTCTTAGTGCACGTACAAAATAAAGAGCAGGATATCAAACGGTGTGCTGGAGGAGGAGATAAATGGTGTCTTTGAAAAGGCAGAGCAGAACGGAGACAAATAGAAGGGACTTCAATTTTCTGATTCTCTCTCTCTCTGACCTGAGCACTGTATCATCAGAGCGGTTCAAGCCATGCTGGTCCTGTCACTAAGCAGCAAGGAGGGGCATTATTCAGGACAACAGCTCAAAAAATAATAAATAATCATGGTATCATGGTGTGTTCACATGTAAACTGGTATGATGAATTATGAGCTATTAATAATACCTCAATGACAAGATTTGTTTTAATCCATACAAATACAATATATTTCCTTATCATTTGACCGTGAGTAAAAGATTAACATTTAGAATCTTTTTATGGTTTACGGATATTGTGGACAGTGGTAAAAACTAAATAGTCTGAAGCCTTGTAGAGCAGCTGTATAATCAAACATCAAAGGAATATGTATCTGCCAGTGATCTGGCAGATACCCTCAGATATAGTCTGATATCTCCTCTTCCTCTGAGCCACGCACGCACGCACGCACGTTAATCCGCCACTGAAAATAGTTCCTGACAAATGAAGTAACATTCGCTAAACAGTACAATGCCCAGTTGCGTCAGAGAAGTACTGAGTCTTTAAAAAAAGACGCTACGTTTGAGATCATTTATTGTCCACCTGTGTCACAGACAGGGTTTAACTTGCAGGAGTGGTGTGACTCTGGGAAACAAGTGTTGGAGCGTCTAAACGCTGAGTCACTGATCAGGCAGCTCTCTGCTATGTTACGTTCACCGAACACAGAAAACCTACTAATTGTGCCTTTGGTGACTCAAAGCGGAACGCAGAGCCAGAGAGAGAAGAAAGACAAAGTGAGGAGGAGGAGGAGGAGGAGGAGGAGGAGGGAAACAGCTGACTGCACCAGTCTGAGCTGCAGAAGAAGCAACAGGTTTGAAGGAGGCACCAATCAGGTGTTCAGCTCCTGCTACCGGGGTAGGGACTGAAAAGGCCGAGCAGCCATTTTAAAAGGTCAGTCCACCACGTACACAGCCGGAACACCAGCAGTAGTGCTAGCAATGCTGTGGAATGATAAAGCTTTATTACTGCTTTAAAATCATGAGAATAAAAAAAAAAATAAAACCGGCAAAACGCCGTAAACCAACCTCCAGAATCCGAGGAGGAATTGTAATACCTGTAATCTCGTCGCATAGTCATGGAATACTTTATTACTTTCTTAATAGCCCTGTAAAGTCAAGTATGAAATGCATTATAAAGAAACAAAGGTTGATTATTAAAAAACAAGTGGACCGTCTTGGTCAGACATGTTCACAGTGCTTTTTATATCAGAGAACAATAATTCAGAAATGCGCGACCATGAGTATAGACCCGGCTTCAATAACCTGTTTTTATATGTCTGCTGCCTTCTTTAATATCCAAAAATCGTCTTCCCGGTTTATTATAATAATACAAATAATTGATCATATTCTAAAAAACAAAAACAGCAGGGTCACAAAACACAACATGAGCACCTGCGTAACAAAGAATTATGTTACGAAACAGGAAATGACACGGGTAGCCAGACGGAGACACTGAACACTGGTGCGCATGAAACCTCTCCTGTGTCCCACAGCGAGTGGACAAGAGGGCATTTCAGTGCACGTTTCCTCCTGTTCCCGTCCCCAAGCAAACAATATTAATCCGCTTCCTGTGCCCCCCCCGGTTTCAGATTCATCAATAATCACACACAACAGTCGTACCCATTCAGCAGTGGCCCAGGTTTGAAAGGGGAGCGAGGTGAGATGGTGCTCTGGTCGACCCCACGCTAACATAAACATGGCCGCTCCGTTTCGGGACACACAAGTCAAGCTGCTGGACTCGTGTGTGTGTGTGTGTGTGACGTCGCAGGGCATTAAAAGAGTCACTTCCTTAGAAAATTGAGAAGTTGAGTGGCTTATCGTTCGGGGAACAACCAAACTGCTGCTCGTAAACTGGGGGCCCAGAAACCCTGTTTGTCTGTGCGCTTTCACGCAGGCTTTTCAGAGGACACAGGACACTCTGTTGAGCTGACTGTTTGGAGACAGCGCTCTGCGGTTTGGCTCTGCTACTTTCTGAGAAGACACAGTTCCAAGAAACTTCTCATGGCCAAATGAACGCGTTTGAGTCTTTGCTTTAAAATCAATACCAGCTCCAAAAGGAATTACGACCACATCTGTTATCAAGACTGCATGTCACATGACAAGAAAGACTGTGTGGTAATATAACGTCATGAGAAAATAGTTGGTTATCCAATTGAAAACTTTTCAAGTTAAAACATTCTGGTTTCTACTGATAAAATGAGACTTTTAGATGGAAAAACTTAAACGTCCAAATTCAACAGTTTATTTAGCAAAATGCAACATGTTCATTTTTTTTGATTTTCAATATATTTAGTCTTGACCACTTGTACAAATGCACAAAGACGCAGGTTACACAACACAGACAGGCCTCGCTCGGACGCTGCTCCCTGATCAGTTTCAAATTCTTACAAAATATGGCTCAACAAATGTTTTATGAGGAAGGAAATGCATGCAACTAATTAATTAACCCCAGTGATACACAAACAAATATAAATAGGGTATACACCATGAAAGAGATTTAAATGTATTGAATTACCACAGATTCTATGAATCCTTTGGGGCCTTGGGGCCCTTTAGGTCTGAGGCCCCGGGGACACTCATTGCTTGTGTTTGCATGATTAAGACACAAATGTATACAATGAGCAAACACCGTGTAGTGAAATGCTATGAAATAAATCAGTCCAACAGGTTGAATACATAAAAATGCATCGTGGCATAAGTGCTGGAAAGCTGGTTGTTTCAGGATTCTGGATTCAGAGGTTTTCTCATCGTCTGATATTCTTACTACATTTTAAAAGCTAAATGAATGATGGATTGCAGGCCTTTGAAAAGAAAAAAGAAACCTCGGAATGTGGACAAAGAAGTTAATACATGTGCGAACATTCGCGGCAACCAACTGCTTCAACAAAAAGGCAACAACAACCACAAACGCAAAGTCCACCGGTGCCCAGAAATTTGCACGAGTTAAAAACCGAACAACAAGCACCAGAACAGCGCTCGCTACAACAACAATCGCAACGACGAACAAAAAGCACGTCAGCAGCAACAAACCGACGACAACACCACTTACCAGCTGGAAAACAGTTGTAGCTCCACACTAAGATCCAAATGTTACCCTAACCCAAACAAAACTAGAAGTCAGATTGTGGGGAACCTTGCGGGTGCAGTTCTGATTATCGAGGGAGGTTACAGTGGGAAAAGCAGTTTATTTCCTGGAGCAGGTCAACGGCTCAGTATTGGGACGCAAGGCGAGCACAAACACAACATATCTGGATATAATATCTGGATCTGCTCCTTGTTTATCACAGAGCCCAAGTCCTCCTTGTATACAACTATATGTCCAATCACAGACACACAGTCTATCTGCACCTGCACTGCTGGGCAGATATGTCAACGACAACCGTTTCATAAATAAGGAGAGCTCGCACTACCAGAGGACCGAGATATCAAAGCAGAGATACTGACGAGTAACTCCACAACTGTTTTGCATTGGTCCACTTGTGCACGTCATTTCATGCATGCAGACTGATAGCATGACAACTAAGCCTTAGTTGGATTGGAGTTCAGGGACTCTTCCACCCTTGCACTCCTTCACATTTTAAAATGGAAAAAACAAACAGATGAACACTTTTGTTGCACCGGAAACGACTTCATGTCAGCTTCAGAGCGTGGCTCACGAAGAGAAAGAGAAACTATAGGAAAGGGCCTCTTTTTTCTTTTCAAATGAGTCGGATTTGGTCAGTGTGACATTTAAGGGGTGGCCACGGTTTTACATCTCACTGTGCAGCACACAGCGAGATTAACCCTAACCCTAACCCTATGAGCTCGAGACGTCATTTCAATAGAACAATGCATCGTTGACGGTTCCCTGATCAAATGTGCTTTTTATTTCCAAACTGAAAATGCTCTTTTGGACGATCAAACTAAAGGCACTGTCTGAACACATGTAAAGCCGTTCAGCCCGAACAACTTTATTGACGTACATACCAGGCTTTTATTGGACTTGGACTCACATTAGAGACCGTAAGTCTGTTTTGCTAATGTTCCATGTTTTTTATACATTTTATTCACTAACTAACTGTAGTCAGTAACCTTTGTGTTGAACTTTGTATCAATGCAACACATCTGCAGAAAGTGTTGGATATCACTGACACTAGCATATAAAAAGAAAAGAAGAAAGCACAGTACAAATATAACTATTCTAAAACCTTGGTGTTGGTAACCTCGTCATCTTAACCTCTCGTTCTTAGTCTGCGATTGGTCCGGTATGTAGAGCTGAACCCTTGAATCACGGTCACTGCTGAGGACTGAAGGCGAAGCCTCCACCAAAAGGTAATGACAGGCTGTTTGAAAAGGCGGCCAATGGGAGGAGACCAGTGGTGACTTAACATGCTGGTTTTATTGTGTCACAGAAGATGAAATGAGGCTTTGCTGAATCTAGTTCTGGCTGAATATCATTAAACCGCTACCTGACAGCCTCTCATTACCAACCCGACTCTCCCTCCACCCTGATGGATGTTCTTACGTCCACAGACCTGATGTTTCTTGTTGGGTTAATAAGGTAATCTGTGGAATCACGAGGATGCTCGGAGCCCGCTGACCACTGACGACTGTTCTGTTGCCTTTGGTCCAGAACAGTGAGAAACAGAACGCGTGTGATGTCCCCTGACTTCATATCGTCCACTTTATCGGAAGTTAAGTCTCATGCAAGAAGCACGTCACTTGTAAGCTATTACATGAGCAGGGATACAGATTTAACACAATGGCACACCTAATTGATGGGGTCTAAATCTAAATTCAAGAGTTTATTTAAAAAGTGTTGAATTTGAAATTCAGAGTATATCGACAGGGCCGTGCTGGCAGAGCTAACGTTTTTACCTCAGGGAACCGGGACGGTGTCATCAGCTGTAACCGTATGAGAGCAGTGCCGAGCTAACAATGCTCATGTAGACATTGTTTAAACTTTGAATTGTAAACACTTTTAGCTGCTATACACTTTTAGAATGCCATATTGACAACGTTAGAACAAAGGAATAGTTAGACTTTATCCATCTAGAGTAAAGATGAGAAGATCTGTACTGCTCGCATGTCTGTCTTTTTGAATATGAAGCTAATGCCAGGAGACAGTTAGCATAGCTTAGCATAAATACTGGTGGCAGGGAAAAATAGCTAGCCTGGCTCTGACTGTCAAAGAATGAATAATAATCCACCTCTTTGCACCTCTAGGCGTGTCTACGGTGTGTAGGCACAGCTACGATAGCAATTTGGGGTTGCCCTAGGACACGTCGACATGGGCTAGCGAAGCCTCTGATTGAAGGACGACCCTGCTCACCACTGAGCCACATTCACCCATATGCTTCTCTCGTTTGGTTTCTCCGTTTTCCTTCACGTTCCGTCACATCGCAGATACACACAACAAGGCAACACGAGAGGAACGATTCCAATTCCAATCTAAATATCATAAATCAATATGGCTGACAGACCGCCATCGTTCCCGACTATAAACTCAAATCTTTGCCAAATGGCTGCATTGTTCAAACAAAACTGGGAGGATCCAGTATTTGAATATGAACATGTACTGCAGCCTGTCCTGGAGGCTTGCCCAGAGCCTCTCGTGGCTGTGTGTGTGTGTGTGTGTGTGTGTGTGTGTGTGTGTGTGTGTGTGTGTGTGTGTGTGTGTGTGTGTGTGTGTGTGTGTGTGTGTGTGTGTGTGGCCTCATAGGTTGTAGTCACTGCACGTCATTTCTCTTCCCTTTATTCTGCATTAAAACAATACTTTGATGACCGAGATTAGGACGAGGGCCATTCTGGGGATTGAGGCCTACTTAGAAAAGAACAAGGTAGTAGGATGTGTTATTCTACCTCTAGTCGTATGAACTTTTCATTACTGGTTTGTTTCATGGAAGTGAGAGCGATGACAGCTGGGCTGTGGCGCTACAGAAACCACACGGATTCAAGCAGAAGGCTTTTTCTTACATGTATTTTTGTTTATGTGTTATTATGTTTAGGGTTATTTGAGTTGATGTACAGTGTGCAGATTGAAATCTGTCCCATATTACAAATATATATTGTTTGCAACACTGAGGATAAATAACTGTCACTACTCGAGTCATTTGTCCTCAGGATGAATGCTGATTGGGAGCGTTCCCACTGAGGACAGATGTTACTGGGTGTGACTCTGCTTTGGGTCCAGAGGGACAGTGGTTTACAAGACGGAATAGTTCCTCTGATCTATAATCACTTTGAGCTGCTTTTAGTTTAAAGCTCATTCACAGAGTGGAGGAGAACTTAACCGTGGGAATAAAAGAAACAGATGCTTTTGGTTGTCGAGTTGAAACATTCTCACCTCCCACACTTCATACAGGAAAGGCAACACCAGCACGCTTAGCACATGAGTCATACATTTCTACTGCCAAATTAAATGTTAGATATATTTGATTAGCCTTTGCAAACGAAACACCGCAAAGACTTTTGGTGAAAGCCGGAGTGACACCAAGGATCACACTGACCGGCAGCAGAAAGACTGCCACTGTTAAAATAGACTTCTTACGTAATCATCAGACAGTGCAGACGTGACCAGGGGACACTCGAGCCTCCCTCATTGATTTCTAAAAGGTCTCTCGCCTCGCTACCTAAACCGAGCCCCTCGAGGTCGCAGCTCAACCAGATTCCTTTCATCTCGGGTCTTTTGTGAGCGAGGCGCAGCACAGGAAGTGCTTGCTTGCACTCGCGCCCTTCTTACGCAAATGTGATGCAAGTTAGGTTTGGGACTACAGTCGGGAGAGGGGAGTGAGTCACAGCTCTCTCACTCACATATGAGGGATCCATGTAGACGCCGACTCCTCCTTCAATGACATTTAGCACCGACACAATGTCCTTTTCTACTCATTCTAGACAAATTGACTGAATTGGGATCCGTGAGCTTTTCGTGACTGAAGCAAATGGAACCCTCTCGGTCACAAAGCCCCTCTCCTCACAATCGTCTGGATTATTGGCCGAGCGTGGGGATGCTGTCGGAGACGCACAGTCATGCGCTCTTTGCCTCCTTCTTGGAAGCGGTCTCACTCCGTCAAGAGAGCGGAGCAGAAATTGGTCAGCATTGTTCTCATCGGCCCACATACCCGCTCTGTTCAGGGGGGGGGGGGGGGAACACGAGCACAACGTCGCCACTCAGGAAATGCACATTCATGCTTCGCCTTCTGAACAAAAGGCCTCTTCCTCATATTTCAGCCTTCACAGCGCAGAGAATGTGGTTCACTAGGGGACAGCTTGTGATAGATGACATCATTTTGAGTGACGGCCATACTCTCGACTACGTTAGCCACATATTTGGTGCTTATGGCATTCAAATGAGGGCTTAAAGGCATCACGGTGCATTGTTAGCTTCCAGAGCAAAGTTAGCCTCTGGGGGCTTTACAGGTCCATGACAGCCGCTTAGTGACTGATAGCGTCTCTTTGAAGCAAGGACGGCAAAGCACCGACTAGAAGCACGGCAGATCTTTGCAGAGATACGGCTTGAGAAGGAACTTGTAGTTCAGTTTACTGAATGTCTTTGAAGTACTCATACTCACAGTAGTTTGAATAAACTCAGTCTGATAGCGAGCTGCTCCTGAACCGGTGAACTTTGAGTCCAGATTTGGTCAAACCACTGTCTAGCTACTCTTTAAGAAGACAATGCCTCATTTGCATACCTAAACATAACATTTCAGAAAACTTTGTAATACAGTAATTAAGTGGGGAGGTTCCATCTTTCTGTTAATTTTTTGTACCCTATTCACCTGGAATGTAAAATGTCTCATTTCTAAATCTTCACTTCCAGCAGGTCTTACTTTCCACTGTCATTCCTCTCTATAGTCTGAAGGTGTTTATATCTATTAACCAGTCAGATGTATACATTTTATTAGTAAAAACATGGTTCTTTACTGTATTTTCAGATGTACACAGTGGTACAACGAAATAACTAAATTACCTCTATAAAAACTTTGACTAATATGTCAAGAATATTTATTTGAAGAGAAGTCTGTATTATTTATTTGTGAATAACAGCAGCTTGTTATGTCACATGACTCAGAACATACTGAATTCTGTGTTTTTGTTATGAGGATGCTGATACAATCACCATTTAATTTATTTTCCTGTTGGTTCTTATTGTAATTATTGTATTGTTCCATTTGTTACTACTATTGAATTAATAAAAGATAATGGAAGTACATCCATCAGTTTTTTTTTATCATGAATCATTACGAACATGCAGTTTTTAAAATAGCAGATCGTCAGTGGGGGGAAAAAAGTACATACAAATTTTGCTAAAGATGAATCAATAATTATTTAATAATCGCACCGTAGCCCTCTGAATCTTGAGGTCCCTAGAGAGTCCCACCCCTAATATTGAGCTACCATTTCTACTGATGAAAAAGAAAGTGATCCAACTTCCACTGTCTGCAACACCAGCAAGGAGAAATATTGTAGGCCAAAAACACAAGACCGGTTCTGTGAATGGGACTGAAGATGTAGGGTGGGTTTGCCTGCATCTCTTAACTCCTGCTCCCACAGAGATGATCTCCTGCCCGTCACTGAGGGCTGCCCCCGTGTCCCACTGCAACCACACCGCTCAAAGCGGTTGGTGATTTAAAAAAAAAAATTTGCTCAAACTGTACGTGAGACGGATGATCAGGCACAAAACGTATCTGATCATCTCTCTATCTTATCTGATAATGCGATTAATGATGAAATACCTTGTAGAATACTTGATTACTATAATATTCATTATAGCTGCAGCCCTAATCAAATATGAACAGCTGTCCGGCCCACCATGTTGCTGCTGTATAACCCACAGCACACTAAACCTGCTCAGCTCCAGAGAACGATTTTCCCCCCAGGAGTTGGTGGAGCCCAAACACGGAGCTAAAAGAAGCTCCAAATGCTCTGTGAATGTGTAAATAAGCAACCGTCTGCTAACTTCAGCATACAACTGAAAAGACACACTTACGGTTTACGTCAATGTTATGTTCACAAAAAGAAAAAAATCACTTATGGCAGGTAACAAGGCGCTATTGTTGGATGCTCAGAAGAAGTACATAAATATGGTGTTTTCATTAAAGTTATCACTCAACATTGTTCCCATGTTCAGCATTCTGAATGGTCTCTTAGTTATGAACATACTTTGCGAGAGGTCCAGACAGACCCGTTGGAAAACTGATGGACACTAGTCGGCTGTTATCTAAATCTAGGTTTTTCACTAATTGTTTTTTTGGACAGTACATTTTATTACTTTAAAGCCATTTTGGAGCTTTTGGACAACCTCTGTCATTTGAACCATCTATTGATGCTCATGTATAAAGACATTATTTGACCTTGTCTCGTTGCAGTCATCTTTGACTTTGTTGTGGCGAGACCTTTTTTTAAAATCTGGAACCATTTCTTCTTTATTTCAGTGACATTAGACCCTCAGGTGAATTGGCATTAACAGCACTTCTTATGTGTCTCCATTGCACAAGCAGGACATCAATAAAAGTAGGTATGGGACAGGAAACGTAGCCTCACATGTTATTATCGGGTGTTATTTATGCTTATTTACAATCCTCATGAACACACGCTCACTCGAACACAAACTAAGTCAGAGAAAGTAAGGCACACATCGACAAGTAATTAGTGTTGGTGGGAAATAAAAAAAATCCATTTAGATATGAAGAAAAGCATTATCTATTGCATTTGCCCATAAAAGGCCCATATCATATCAATTAATAAATCCAGCCAAAGCATTGGGATCTCTAGTGGAAAAGCAGACACAGCGGGTCCACCAGGTCGGGGTTTACCCTCCACTGCATCCACAAGTCTTCCCTGCTATCCTCACAGTCTCCCAACACACTGCCCTGAGCCATTCAGCACACTCCTCTAGCTCGATGTGATAGACATCCAAATAAAACACGGCCTGGCTTTGTGGGAAATGTCAGAGGTGTTGATTTTATTATTTTGGTATTATTCTGCTGATTTACAAACAATTACAATTGATTTTGTTAGCACAACCATGGCTCTCTTTGTGGTAATGATGACATCGTGCCTCTTATTCCTGCAGGGCGGTTCATACATGCAGTGAATGGGATTAAAGCTTTCGGAGAGAAAATAACTAACCTTTTCAAACATTCTGCAGGGACTCCTTCGCACTTCCTGTTGCAATGTGTGTGAATACAGTAGCTGACAGGAAGTACACAAGGACACAAGCTGTTTCCCTAGCAACAGAATAGCAATGCTAAGGCCTGCAGCCTATATATTTTAAGGTTATGTTTGGTTGGCGAATTCAAGGTAAAGCTGCTAAACCCGACACAGCAGCTGATCAACAGAGGAAGCTCCTCCATGTATCCCCACCACTGAGGCCACACTCTGCTCCCCTTTCAGGAGACACACACAAACACCGTTGTTGTTGGGGGGGGGGGGGGGGGGGGGGGGGGGGGGGGCATGTTGAATTGGGGGGGGGGGGCATGTTGAATTATTCAACATGTCGTTCAATAATTCAGATTAAGAGTTCCAAACGAGGACCATTAAGAGACACATGACACAGACACCAGGGGGACCCTGTGCGTCCACCTGGACCCCCGCGGGAGAGCCAGGGGCCTGCAGGTCACGGGTCTGATGTTGCACATGGGGGAGATGGAGATGGAGAGGGAGAGGGAGATGGGGAGGGAGGGGGGTGTTCTCATCAGAACACTACTGACACACTGCCTTCTAGGTAACTGCGTCAACAACACACCGTGTGCGTAATCTCGGTCCGCTGCTTCCAGACAAGAAAAGACAAACACCGAAGTTGCCCGTGGAATGTGAAACACAAACACACACACACACACACACACACACACACACACACACAGAGGAGGCTGGAAGGCGACTCACGGTGGCCGAGGTCAGGCTGCTGTCCGTGAGCGTGAGGTGGTGCGGCTCCCACCTCCGCAGGAACTTGGAGGTGAGGATCTTGCTGAGGAAGGTGCGGGGGTGCTTGACCACGCACACCTGGATGTCCCCCTCGTGCAGCAGCTTGTAGCGCATGCCGCCGCTGCTGCAGTGGTGCAGGGACCTCTTGCACGGCCCTGCGCTCAGCTTGGTGTTGTTGTTCCCCTCCGACATCTCCCCCAGCAGAGGCTTGTTCTCCTCGCACTGATAGAACTGGTTGTTGTGCAGCTCGTTGGCGCCGCCGCTGTTGAAGTCCATCGCTCGGTAATCCAGTGTATTGTTCTCCAAAGGGGAGTCTCTTGGACGGGAGGGCGAGCGCGTCGAACCGACACGGGGATCCTACATGTAGGGAGCAATAGAAGTGGTCGCAGGGATCGAGCTGGAGGGGGCTGCCTGCCTGGCCGCTAAAGCAGACCCGAGTTCCCGTGGACAGGGCCGAGACCGGCGATCGGTGTATTACGAGAGGAGATCCACGCGTTCGATGATACAGTGCAAATAATCCACCATTTTCCTCCCCGCACAATGCCCCATAAATTGTCTCCACGGTGCGCGTCTCGCCTCCACCTCCCCCCACTACCACTACCAGCAGCAGCGAGCTATTCAGTATGCTGGGACCATGGCCTGATCCAGTCCGTGCGCCCCCCCGGTGCCAACGCGAATAATCCACAGCGAGGAACGCGACGGGAGGAATCGGAACGCGGAGGAGTATCCGATGGCGGCGGCGCTATGCTCCTCCGAGGGGGTTCGTGGTCATTACAGACTCACTGGCACGGCTTCCTGTTTTATTCAGTCTCCCCCCCCCCACCCCCTTCTATCTCGGTGTGAAGGAGCCAGCACTCTCCGGCAGCGCCGCGCCGATTGGTCCGCGCTCGTTCATGTGATACCGGACTGACGTCAATGGGGAGGTTGAGCGGATGAGCGGTGTGTCTTGACTGTCTGCGGAGGGCGCACGCTCAAACCCCACCCCTTACCCCTCCTACCCCCCCCCCCCCCTCCGCGTTGCCAAGACAAATATGGAGGGACTTCCAGTGAATCCATCTCCGTTCTCCCTTTCGCAGACATGATGCAGCCTGTCGGTGTCCGTTTTCCAGGGAAGCGTCACAGAGGAGGCTGAGTCCACGGTGGGAGGGAAGCACCGGGGAAGTGATGTCACTCAGGTAGAGGGTACCAAGCTCAGGCTCGGGACTATTTATTGACTTCTGTTGCTTCCACAACATTCATCCTGAGTATTCAGACCAAGGTGCTCCGAGAGTCTGGAATCACATACATGTTATTGAAATAATTCTGTAATTCTGCCAATATAGAAATATTGCAATGCTTTTTCTGTGAAGCCGGCTGTAATTTATCACCAGTGGACTCGACCTTCTAGAACACGGCACAATGCTAACAAACTAAATCTATAGAACTAAACACTTTCTGAACAACTCAAACTCATCCAAAAACACCCTGAAAACTAACTAAACTAACATGAAATCTAAACGTCAAAAGTATTGTGACCCTGGTCGGAACCCTTGACCCTTCCTTTACTTGTGTGGTCATCATGATCATATTGTAGTGTGTAATGAATACACTGCCTCTAGATGCCATTAGCTGGCTCCATGAGGAACTCAAGTCCAAGTCCAAGTTTGGACTCGGGTAGGCTGAGGTGTACAGAGAGATAAGCATACCTCGCCACACCTCCGCAGAGATTTATGTTTTTGTCATGGATCCTTCGGCAGGGTGAATATGGAACAATACAAGGCCCTGAAGCCATGCCTGCCACTCAAAGAACCATTCCAACAATCCGTCACTGCTAACTAACTCAGCTACTGCTCCCATTTCCATCTCCTCAGAGATATACATTGAGTTCTCCTGCTATACTGTCATGGCCGTGCCCACAAGAAAGACAGAAACAAAAAGCTGGGTTCAGGACATGAACTATAGGACATGAAATATACATAACCCTTTTCTTCTTCTTTTTTTTACGAAGTTTTACAGAGCAACAGGGCGTACTTGAAACGTTGTAGGGAAGTAGAGAAGCAGGTGGCCGTTCAGAAACGCATCTTCCTGATGAAATATCCAAGAGCGTATTCTAGAAACCTGAAGGAGTGTTGTGTTTAGGGCGGCATTGGAGTCAAAGGGTTACCACAGGTTATTTCCCACCAAAAGATCCAGGAACTAAAATGTTCTTCCCATCTCCAACCCTCACTTAGCCCACTGGACAATAACCCACCTGGCTCTTTTCTTCACTGGGAATTGGCACTCCTTCCCAGGACAAAAGACTGCAGGAGTCACGGATATGTATCTGCTCCAGCTCCCTTCAAAACACACTTCATTCAAACTCGACACAAACTAAATAAAGCTGTCCTAAGTTGCTTTTTCACACTTCCAACAATGACCAACTCAACCCCAATGAACCCTTAAGTCACAGAGTTCGATTTGAAACTGCTGTCCTTAAAGCTACCAGACTCCGATGACAGAAACAATGGTCGTACCTTGCTGATCGCTGCAAAACACTCTTCATTCCCACCAAAACCAAACAGAAGAAACTTCAGTTGCTCTCCCTGAGGCTGAAGTTTTGGGGGATGTGTTCCTGTTCCAGTGTGAGGCTCCAAGGACAGAGGACGTCGTATGTGTACAGATTGAAAAGCTCTCTGAGGCTAATCTGTGATTTAAGATATTGGGCAATACAAATAAAAGTTGACAGAAACCAAATCAAAAAAAACTCTTCAAAACCATCTTTGTTAGTCTTTACACTGATATAATAGTCACTTACTCTGGTCGAGAGTTTGAAGGATAGACTCAATCAGTAACCGATTTAAGAATATAAAACACTTTGACTGTTTATTAAATCTGTTTTCTTCTTTTTTGAGCAGGTTTTCTGGTGTTTCCATAATAAGCATTTACTCTTTTTTTTTAAAAACCCAAATGACTGTTAGGTAACAGAGATAATTATCTCGTTAATTCAGTTGGTTTGGTGCCTTTACCCCAAAGCAAAAGAATGAAGTCCCAGTTTCATAGGGACTATTTTCATGGTATAAACGTATTTACGGGAAAGTGTCCGAAGAGAAAAGATGTGCACCTCAAACTAAATTCCATTGACCTCCATTGTATTGAGATGTTGGCAGTAAACTCAAATGTGTATATAAAAACCTGGACATGTTGGAATTACAACTGGTAGGAGGCCCCGGGGAAGACCGAGGACACGCTGGAGGGATTATATCTCCCGGCTGGCCTTGGAACGCCTCGGGATCCCCCAGAATGAGCTGGAAAGTGCTGCGGGTGAGAGGGAAGCCTGGATCGGACTGCTGAACCTGCTGCCACCGCGACCCGACCCCGGATAAGCGGCTGATAATGGATGGATGGATGGATGTTGGAATTACAATTTGCATCCCTCCAATACAAACTGAAATCCAACATGGCTGATATTTAATACAGGTAGGGCATGACATCATCTGCAAAAGCGGGTGTAGAAAATCCTGCCTGATGACATCACTGTATTAAAAGTCCCTGGGAGGAATGCGCCAGAGGGAGCGAGACTCTAGGAACACAGGTGAGTGGTGGGGCGGAGCAGCGAGATGCACCAACTGAGGCGTCACCGCTTCCCATCTCAAGGGGCCCCACTCCCAACAACAGCCAGTGTGGCCCCTGGCGTTCCACATGGACGTCCCGCCGTCTTTTTATTCCGTTCGGCCCACAAGCAGCCAGTCACCCAGGTCTCTCAAGACAAGTATTGTTCTGGAGACAAGTCGGGACACGCCGAGCAGCCCGCCGGCAGACTATCTGCTGTTGTGTCAACAGCCAGTGAAGGCCAAAGGGGAGAGAAACAGTGTGTCATGAGTAGGGTTGCAAAGGGGCGGAAAGTTTCCGGAAAGTTTCCTCGGGAATTTTGGGAATTTTGAAAAATGTGCCTTTTGCAAGAGCATATAACAGGGAACTTAAATGTAGTTGAGAACAAGACTACGCACGCCGAGCTCAGCTGGACCCTGAATGCAGCTGGTTGGGAACATTGTCTGCCAGAAACATAAACATAAAACGTTCTGTTGTTTTTGAACGTCTTTGTCATCAGTGTTGTCTGAACGTTTCAGCCCTTTGCCTGGCA
The DNA here is from genome assembly GCF_009769545.1 of Cyclopterus lumpus. Taxonomy (NCBI): domain Eukaryota; kingdom Metazoa; phylum Chordata; class Actinopteri; order Perciformes; family Cyclopteridae; genus Cyclopterus; species Cyclopterus lumpus. Next base: position 24,403,950 of record NC_046971.1, read on the forward strand.
AGTGTGAGAGCGCCGAGTGGCGTAGAGGCCAAGAGCGGTATTGCAGACAGATAGAGATTTCAATTATAGCTGCAACATATTGAAAAGAATAACTGAACTAGCTCATTTTTTGGAGCTGTGAACTTAGTTCAACATTTTTAATTATGAACTATGAACTGAACTAGTTCATGTAGAAAGTGAACTTTCCCAACACTGTTTGTCATTACCTAGCATATTGATTACTTGGTAAACTGAAGCCATGTTCATTTTAATACCAAGTTTATTTATATACAGTAGACTTTACAGCAGTGAGGAGGACGTTGATGAGGTCCAGGAAGAAAACATTTAGACCTGAAAGGATTCAGGGAAAAACACACAAAAAATTGGGTTGGGGGGTGGTGATCATAGGAAATACACCTTTTTTATTCAACGTTCATGTTTTTGTTGTTCGATGAAAGAATAAAGTTCTACTCACAAAATGTCAAAAAAGTCAAAAATGTCATTTTTAAAAGTTGTATTATAAATGTTTGCATGCATGTCTGCTTATGACAAGGTACAGTTAAATTACCCCAACATTCCCTGTTAATTCCCGTTTATTCCCGTTTATTCTCGTTAATTCCCGTTTATTCCCGTTCATTCTCGTTAATTCCCGTGGAAAGTTTCCAACTTTGAATATTCCTGGAATTTTGCAACCCTAGTCATGAGTCGGTTTGGCAATAATGGAAGTTATTTCGTTCAAACATGTTCAATCAAATTAATACATTTGTGTACAGAGAATGTATGTCAAGAATTGAAATTGCATTCTCATGTACATCAACGCATCAATGGAGCGGATACAATCTGATCATATTATAGAACTGATCAATAGCACACTGATTGTTTATGGGAAGGAAGCCCTTCATCTCAAAAGATCCAAAGAAACACTTTGATGAGTAGAAGCACATCAGAGAATTCCACCCATGCAATGAGAGCATCACACATGTTGATGAGACTCCGTATGAAATATGAATGAATGAGTGATATATGAGAAAAGATGGAAATCGGCTCTGCTAGTCACACCAGTTGTTCACATCTATTATTGTTTGGATTGTTAATGCTCAGTTATGGATTCTTTTCAATTTTTCTTCATTATTATTTTTTTCTTTTAATTTCTTTTCAATACATATTTAATTGATTCCTTCATCTTCTCAGTATTTCTGGTGTGTGTTTATATTACACTTGTATTGAGTACTATTGACTGTTCAATCAAGCCTGTTCTAAACCTCATTAATTAGCACACCAACCGTTTTCTCCTATTGCCGCTCTTGGTCTGCTCTACCTCTTCATGAGTGTGATGAAGCACTGAGTGAAACAAGTCGCTCTGATCCTGGATCAGTTTGAAGCCAGAATTGCAGGTAAACATCAGCTACCAGCCCGACCAAATACAGCTGTAAGTCCATAACCCCTCAGTGTATTAAACTGTCTTAGTACTTGAGAACTTTGAATACAAATTGTAAGAAGAGGATTGTGTCATGTGTTCTTTTAAAACGTACAGACCTCAAGTAGCCTCATACAATCTCATGCGGCCTCATACGACCTCAAGCGGCCTCATACGACCTCAAGCGACTTTAAGCGGCCTCATACGACCTCAAGCGGCCTCATACGACCTCAAGCGACTTTAAGCGGCCTCATACGACCTCAAGCGGCCTCATGCGACCTTAAGCGACTTTAAGCGGCCTCATACGACCTCAAGCGGCCTCATACGACCTCAAGCGACTTTAAGCGGCCTCATACGACCTCAAGCGGCCTCATGCGACCTTAAGCGGCCTCATACGACCTCAAGCGACTTTAAGCGGCCTCATACGACCTCAAGCGGCTTCATGCCGCCTCAGACGGCCTCATGCGACTTTAAGCGGCCTCATACGACCTCAAGCGGCTTCATGCCGCCTCAGACGGCCTCATGCGACCTTAAGCGGCCTCATACGACCTCAAGCGGCCTCATACGACCTCATGCGACCTTAAGCGGCCTCATACGACCTCAAGCGGCCTCATACGACCTCATGCGACCTTAAGCGGTCTCATACGACCTCATGCAGCCTCATACGACCTCAAGTAGCCTCATACAATATCATGCGGCCTCATGCGACCTTAAGCGGTCTCATACGACCTCAAGCGACTTTAAGCGGCCTCATACGACCTCAAGCGGCCTCATACGACCTCAAGCGACTTTAAGCGGCCTCATACGACCTCAAGCGGCCTCATGCGACCTTAAGCGGCCTCATACGACCTCAAGCGACTTTAAGCGGCCTCATACGACCTCAAGCGGCTTCATGCCGCCTCAGACGGCCTCATGCGACCTTAAGCGGCCTCATACGACCTCAAGCGGCCTCATGCCGCCTCATACGGCCTCATACGACCTCAAGCGGCCTCATACGACCTCATGCGACCTTAAGTGGTCTCATACGACCTCATGCAGCCTCATACGACCTCAAGCTGTTCATCTGTACACATGACATCTATTGCTTCTGTCCATCCGGGGAGAGGGATCCTCCTCTGTTGCTCTCCTGAAGGTTTCTTCACTTTTTTCCCTGTGAAAGGTCATTTTTGGGGAGTTTTTCCTGATCCGATGTGAGGTCAAAGGTCAGGGATGTCGTATGTGTACAGATTGTAAAGCCTTCTGAGGATAATTAGTAATTTGTGATATTGGTCTATATCAAATAAACTGAATTGAACCTTTTGCATTCTGGACACTCGTTCCTGCAGAGGCATCCTCATGTTAATTCAACACATTGCACACAGGATATAATACAATATTCAGAGTTTCTTGAATGCAAATGTATGATGCACTATTTTATCTCACAGATTCAAACAGCTAGATATTACTATTGGTGGGTGTGAATGTGGTGCTTTGGAACTTCCTCTTAGAACATGTAGTGAGAAGACACACGTGAAGAGGCTCCTGGCTACTTTGGATATTTGACCTTCAGGACCTCCTTTGTGGGCTGCACGGTGGTGTAGTGGCTAGCACTGTCGCCTCACAGCAAGAGGGCCGCGGGTTCGATTCCCGGTCGGAGCGGTCCTTCTGTGTGGAGTTTGCATGTTCTCCCCGTGGCAGCGTGGGTTCTCTCCGGGCTCTCCGGCTTCCTCCCACAGTCCAAAGACATGCTGCAGGTTAATTGATCTCTAAATGTCCCATAGGTGTGAATGTGAGAGTGAATGGTTGTATGTCCCTACATGTGCCCTCGATGGACTGGCGGCCTGTCCAGGGTGTCCCCTGCCTTCGCTTGGCTCCAGTGCCCCCGCGACCCTAATGAGGATAAGCGGTATTGAAAATGGATGGATGGATGGATGGACCACCTTTGTGTTCTACTTGTTGTCGAGCGTGCTACGAACACAACTGGGTGAAGAAACTCATCGGCCTCATCCCCAGGTGATGGAATCCATCCAGTCCTCATGATGGAAACCGTACCTGTATGGACATGACGCCGCTGATACAGGCCTCGTCTCAGTCATTGCAGGCCTCTCTGGACGCGCTACAAGGGGATGTGATGTCATTCAGCAAACGTCTCACCGAAACAGAAACGATGGAGCGGCTCACTTCGGCTGGAGCAACCATCATGCAGTCTCAGAACAAACCTCTCCACGACCGCATAGAGGACCTGGAAAACAGGTCCTGACCAGCCGACCTTGCATGGTGGCTCCTCTCATCAATGTGTGAATGGGTGAATGATGTCATGTAGCGTTTAAAGAGCTTTGACTGGTCGGAAGACTAGAAAAGATTTATACAAGTACAGATCCATTTACCATTACTATCATTGTTCTGTATTCGTAATAGATCATTAACAATGTAAGAGGTAAAAGCGTTAATACATATTTGAATTCTGCGAATAAGCATCAGCGCTTGGTGTTTGGTTACATCCCAACAAAGAAATAGAAACAACCGAGATAAGACCTGGACTTTACCACATTGCTTGTTTTATTTCCTATGAGCCAACGAATGACACTCGTCGGCGACATCTTACAAAAAGTACGACGTGAAACAACCGCGACACTCCATATCATCACCTTAATTAATGGCCTGTGTCCAGGTTTTTCAGAAAACACTAAATTCAAACGTCCCAGTCCCAGTATACACACAGTTATACTACAGGGCAGTTCAAGGTGTTTCTCATCAGACGCTAGTGTTGTTTAGGACATAGGGCAGCCCGGAAACGTCTTGTGCTGTTTACCGTAAATGACTGGACTCTATGGAATGTTAAGTGTTGATGCAAAAGCAGGGTGTTCACAGGCTCAGCAGACTGGTCCTCCGGCTTCTTAGTGGCTGAGCCTGACGGGGAGCTCCAGGAAGTGCTGCTTTCTGACAGGTTTGTGTCAGCTGATCATCATTCATAATGAAAACCTGTTGCCCAATGTTAGTCTGTTTAAGTTCCTAGCATTGGTGTAATACAGTGTAGTGCTGTCACAATATCAGATTTTTACTACACGATTATTCTGGCCAAAACTAATTCACAACATATTATTATAAGACATTGCAATGTAATTGTTTAGTGTGTTCTGTCTCTCTTTGGAAACATGACTTATTCAGTAGTAAATGTGGGAGTTACACTCTGATCTAGAAGTTACAACGTAGCGCAATGACCCAACTTAAAATGAACATTCCTTACATGTGACGGGCGGCCACAGTGCGCTAATATATAAAAAGAAGGGCAAAAAGAGAGCTTTTACTGGACATTTATACAAAAAGCTCATTTCCTTTAACAGACTTCTTGTCTTTGGATCTGTGAGGTAGCTGACTCGCATGCTTGTTATTATGCTTTACAGTTACATTATTTGGAAGAGAAGGAACAGCAATAACTCCACAGAAATCATGGCGTGGTCACTTAAGATGATCCAGGAACTAGTTCCTGCATGAAACTGCTCACGACAAGGTACGATTTTTAGATGGATAACCAGCACTAAAGAGGAAAACCACTGAGAGGTGAGCTGCCCCTTTGACCTCGGGTCAGCTGGTGCAACAGACGGCCTCCTCGCTCAGTTTGATACTAAAAAGCTGGCGTTTGTTTAGATTTGTAAATTTAATTTTTTAAAACGGACATGTTTATGATAGGTGGCAGTACACGGATTCCAACACATTTTAATGCAACGCGTTTCCATGCAAGAAAACGTGAATACAAAGTGTTTGCTGAAATATTAATATCTCAGGTTTTTGTGATTCCTTTTCCATTCTGGCAACAAGACTTCATTTCCATTTAAAGACTGCTTGGCATTGGCTTTCAATGGCGAGAGCTCAGTTTTAACCCTGGATGTGTCATGTGTGGATCTTTCTGATGTTATGAGAGGTGTGTTTGAGCTCCGCTGAGCAGGGGAAGCACAGCAGCAGCTGGAACTCGCACAGAACAAAACGGGGTCAAGGGATGCCAAATCTGTACTGACTGGAAAGCCAAGTCGGAGGTCGCGGAGGCAGCAACGCGTCCAGCGACTCTGGAGCGTCACTCGCAGCAGCGTTTATTTGGGAACGAGCCCAACTTGTGTGAGGTCAGGGATGTCGTACGTGTACAGATTGTAAAGCCCTCTGAGGCAAATTTGTAATTTGTGATATTGGGCTGTACAAAATAAACTGAATTGAACTTGGTCAACAATAAAGACGGACCAGCTAGGAAAGCGCTTGTGCTCCGACGTGGAGACATTCAGGTAGCGTGTGGGGGTTCCCGTTCCCATCAGCCTTCATCATTTACCACTCCAGGCAGGAGGTTTCTACCCGGTCCATAATTCATTCAGCAGAGCGGAGGTTTCCAGTCACACGGGGCCTTTACACACTGTGGGAGTTTAGGATGTCAGGATGTGCGGAAACATTGTCGGCCTATTTAGAGCTTTGCCGACTAGAGACCGCCAACAAGTCGTTTGTGAGTCTCCTCCAAACACGTCGGGCTTCTGATCAGGCGATCTAATGCTCCCATCAGCAGGATGACTTTTTTATAATGTCAGGTTCTGTGTTTTAGCTTTTAAATGTTGATCATTATGAATTCTTTGATTCTTCTTTATTGTACTAACATCCCCAATTCATTGTCACCGTTGTTGTTTTTTTATATTGTACATACATGTTGCCACTCTGTCTTTTTATATTTATCCTGTTATTTGTAATTTAAATATGTATGTACGTACGTGTAACCGGAGTCAAATTCCATGTGTGTATGTATGTATGTGTGTATGTATGTATGTGCACACACACACACACACGCACGATAAAGCTGATTCTGATTGTATGAACATTTAAAAATTTGTAAAATCTGAAGTTTGGTGAATGGCTTTGTGAAGCACTTTGAGGTGCATTTGATGTGGAGTGAACGGTGCTAAATAAATAAAGTTTGATTTCCAAATAACCTTCGTCTTCATCGAACTGTGAGGCGAGGAACCCGTCCTATCTTGAGAACCGTTCAGCCGATCTACTGGTGTACAGCTGGAGACCTTGGGGCGTGCTTTGACGAACTTAGTGCAATTTGGACATGTTCAATATCAATAAACAAGCTAGCAGTGCTCTGTACAGCGATGGGGGGGGGGGCGGGATCTGCAGCAAGTCCAGAGTCCAGCATGTTGACTTTATAACCAAACTCTTCTGCACTTCCCTGGAGTCAACGCGAGCAGAACCAAACCAGAGAGTATTTCACTGGTTTGATCCGGAGTGACTCCTCAGTCTATGACTTATTAGTAACTTCCGGCCGGATCACACGAGACGTGTGGCAACAGGCGAGGCTGCTTCCTAAACAGCTCTTGGCAATTTGGGTTGTACATAACAGCTGATGAGCCGCTGTTGAATGACAAGGGAGGGCAACAATTATATTGCTTATTATAATAAAGAAAACGCTAATATAATTCTGCCTTTGTCTGTTACTACCACGTCTACCGGCATCGAAACAGGAAGTCAGTGGTAAAGTATGAAAGCCTGCCCCTCGCTCGATATGATCGGGCCAAGGAAAACAATGGTTTTGTAGGCGGTGCGTTACTAGTGAAGCCGCTCGGTGTGATCAGGGCCTCATAACACGAATAACAAAATACCTCCCCTGATTACTATTAATACCATGCTCTACTTTATAACCAGTGGAGGACCCCATTGCTCTCTTATTCTAGGGACGGACACCAGTCTCCCTTCCCACTAAAGATTTATGGAACGAAAATATTTTCAACCCTTAACCTTCACTGTAGCTATTAAAAATATCATGACAAATGATTATGTCATCTACAATTGGGCCAAAAAGTCGAACAATACACCACCAAACAATATAATAAATGCAACACAGCAGTGCTTTTAAAATGTCAATCTAAATCCCTCTTGTAATAAAAACAATGTGGAAGTCAATATTAAGATCCGTTTACAGCTTAAATCTCTCACCAAGCAACAAATCCCCAGTAAACATTACAAATGAGGTACGGTTATTGAAATAAAAAACAAACCCACACTAAAACCAAAAGAAATATTTAGGTTAAAAACCTTTTGTCTTGTCAAGTATAAAGCCCTCAGTATCTAACGACGAGAACACTTTAGGCTTCATAAAAGCCCAAAAGCCAGACCTACAGCAGGTAGAAAGTAGCCGACCCAGGGCCACTCAGATCCGGAACATGCCTTGGCTCAACTGAAGGCGGAACAGTCGGCAGTTGGCGATGCGCAGGGCGGCGCAGGTTGTTTTGGAGAGGTCGCTGGGTAACATGGGCTTGGTGTGATGCCACGTCCCAGTGCTGCGGCGAAACTCCCGGATGTAGTCGAAGCTCGTTCCTGTCCAAGAAAACACCAACCGTGCACATTAAAAACAACCAGCGTAACCTCGTCAGAATTCTGGAGTCGTACTAGCCGGTTCTCTCTTGCTGACCTGTGTCCAGGTCTCCCAGCACATAGATGCTGGCTCCGATGGGCACGGCGCCGCAAACAAAGGACGAGCTGGTCTGGATACACAAGTTCTGGTCATCCAGCAACATCCACCTGTACCCATCACGACACACAGACAGTAACGTGCCGGTTAATCTAGCAACTGAAACAGAATAAACACTAGAACTGTTTTCTAGTCACGGGAGAGGAACCGACAAAATATGAAACCACTTTGTGGTCCCTGACGGGAATACGTTTAGAAGGTCCATCTGCTTGTGAAGCTAAACTAAATGGTCCTTGTGGTGACTTTGTTGGCTCAACTGCTGTTTGATCACAGATCGTTGACACATAATGTTTAGAATAAGAAAGTAAAAAATCCAAAACAGTAGTATGTACGTGGGTAAGTATGTCAAAGTGCTGTTTAGAAGCAGCCTCTCCTTACGGACCTCCTCATCTCGTCATGGTAGAACTCAGACTTGCAGGTCAGCATCTGTCTTTGCTCGGGGTTGTCCTGCTCCTTGCTTCTAACTCCGCCGAACACGTAGAGCTCCTGGCCGACGCCACACGCCACCGACCCAAACCTGGCAATTGAGAAACTTCTTAGTGGATAAAATACCCGGTCAGGATTGTCTCCTGTTGACTAATCCGGCAAATTAGATTCCTTGATTTGTCGATTCTTAATCAAGGCACTTTATCACAATGACGCAAAAAACATAAAAAGACTTTACTTCGAGGCCATAAAGTTATCCTGCTATGCAACATGGCTCATAAATGACCTTAAAGGAGATAACAGGAGATAAAAGTGACTGAATGCTGAATGTTGCTTCACACATCAGGATCTCAGGCTCTGCTGTGACTAACAAGTGTGACTCAACATCCTCTCTTACAGTCACTTCAACATCCTCAGCAGCATTTTGATACGAGGGCCATGAGTTCAGTTAGACTGTGGCGTCATTTGAGGGACATTTAACTCAAACTAAAACTGACAGTCCTGGAACTCGTGCTCAGTTTCCTGTTGCAAACAAGTACAAAGTTTCACAGGCGGAAGTTAAAGGTTTGTGTTACACAGCAGGTACGTAGAACATGTGACTGAAGTATCATCAATGAACAGAAACGAGGAGATAAGACAATGACATGAGGAGGAGACAACACATGTGGGCTTTAAACGGTCCGTCAGCAGATCAAAACGAGACCCTCTTTCTCTCGTGTCCCACCCAGACCACAACAGCTAGTGTTTACCGTCTCTCTTTCAGAGGACAGAGGCCCGTCCACTGCTGCGTTTTGGGGTCAAAGCATTCGACGGAGTCAAACAGCTTCCCGTAGGAGCCCCCGCCTATGGCGTAGATCTTCTTGTTCATGGAGGCGTAGCAGCCGACCTGACGGAGAAGACAGACACGGCTGAACAAGTCGCAGCATGTTGGGAGAGCTTCGCTGGGGGAAATTAATCACTTGGGCCCATTTTACGTGTGTGTGTGTGTGTGTCACTGTCCGGACAAAGAGAACCGTCTGGTGCGAGAGACCAAAAACATAAGCAGCAACCAAATGAGGAAGCCAGAAAAGGCAGTTTGATTTATGTTGACGGTCTCTAACACATGCACCAACACACTTTGAAAAAAATTTATAAAAGCATACGATGGCATCGTAGCGGGAGTGTAGCCGCAGCCCTCCGGTTCCCCCTCAGCTACACACTGTTAACTGTGTCAGCACTGTTGCCGTCACAACCGTTAGCTGCTAGCCGGCAGCTCAGCTGTCGCCTTGTTGAGAGCCGTGTGGAAGCAATAGATATTTTTTCTTCTTCTGAGGAGCGTCCTTATGCTACGTTCACACCAAACACGTTGCAAATATTCGCAACGCGTTTGGTGTGAACGCAGCATTAGAAACACAACGAAAGACGGCGTATGAGCCTCAAGACGCTCCGTCGATTTGTATGAAACGGAGCGGACTACAAAGATGGCGGCGGGGTTAGTGTAGCTGCTTTATTTTTTCAGAGGCTTTACAGACCAAAAGTCTCCTGCACAGTAAATTACAGCTGTGTGTTTTTTTTTTTGTGCTAGACCTGTTCAGAATTATTTTACCATATTTATATTCTGTATGTTAACTTGCTGTTGCTCCCAGAGTGCCTGTTATAATGTTCTGATAACATTACTTTAAAATAAAAGCGTGCAATTCACTTGTATTTAATTCATTCTTGAATTTTGAGCATAATGCAATAGATATGCTCGCAATGTCAAATTCATAATCCATTTGTCTAGTCTAGTTTTCAGTACAAAAAGTTAATAAGATCATCACCGTGAGGACAGAACATATGGTTCATAAGTTTATTTAATAAGTTAATTATTGTTTATTATTATTTACCTTGGTTCATTGTGACAATTACCTGCCAGATTGATTTTAGCCGACATTGCCCACTTTAGATCTGATATTCTAGAATTGAATGTGACACAACATTTAACAATGGAGTGAGGACATAAAGGTCACTACTTTGTTGAGATATTATTGTGGTCCAGACTGCTTCCACTCTGTCATTGTGATATTTGTATGCATGTTGTTACCTTGCGGATCATGGTCATACTGGTCTGAATTTTCCAGGTACTGCAGTGAGGGTCGAACACTTCGACGGTGATCAGCTCTGCTTCATTGTTCTCTCCTCCGAGAACGTAGATCAGACCGTCCAGCTCCACCACACCAAAGCTCTGACGAGCCTGGTGACAAGACAACCCAACCACTGAAATGTCACACACATTCAAATACACAACTATCACACCAAGCGCTGCTGTTATGGCTCCACCACATTTTGGGTATGGGTTTACATTATGAATTGAATCTGAGATGCTTTTCTTTAAAGATATGAACACTATATTGAAGTCTGATTTACATTAATTTAAGAAGTATTGTTTAGAGTGTTCAACAATCTAGTCCACATATCATGACAACACTTTTCTCTACAAAGTGAAAACTGGTGTGTAGTCAATGTGTCAAATCTAGTTATTGCAGCTCTGCTGACACCTAGTGGTCATGAAGTAAAAGGCATGCACTGTAAGACTTCAGACACTCTTTAACAGCGCTTATTTGGTTTGCCCTGGTCCAGCCCTTAGATATGCTGCTATAGGTCCATGCCTACTAATTATTCATACATTCTGTCATATTCATTGAATGTGTTGTAACTCTCTTCATCTGGTCACATGACATCTATTGCTTCTGTCCATCCGGGGAGAGGAATCCTCCTCTGTTGCTCTTCCAAAGGTTTCTTCACTTTTTTCCCTGTGAAAGTTTTTTTGTATTATTTGGGAGTTTTTCCTGATCCGATGTGAGGTCAAAGGTCAGGGATGTCGTATGTGTACAGATTGTAAAGCCCTGTGAGGATGATTTGTAACCTGTGATTTTGGGCTATACAAAATAAACTGAATTGAATTAACAGCTGCAGAACTTTCCATTTGCTGATCAATTATCCTGCTTCAAAATCAACAGCAGCAAATTCAAAAAGCTGGAATTATCATTTCAGTGTGTATTTTATAGAAAGATTGAGCTGGATATCAAAATACATGAAAAGGGGAAAGAAATTAGACTGTTTGAATACTTCAGAGGGATCATTTTACCTGCTGAAAGGTCAGGAGAAGCACAGTTAGAGAAGGGGGGCGGAATACCTGTAGCATCGGGGGTATGGGACTCCAGGTGTTGGAGTCGGGGTCATATTTTTCTCCACTATCCATGACTGTGTGGTGTTCATTTACTCCGCCCATCACAAACAGAAAACCCTCTGACAAACAGGAAACACAACATTCTCACTCAGTTAGTACACTGTTACTACTGAATACAAATGATCCAAAACCCTAATCCCGATGAAAGGATTAGAGTAATTCAAGGTATTCACGACAGGAGTTACAGGTGTGTTTTTTTCCTGGACTAGCCAGCACTCACCGGCGGCGACCACGCCGTGGCCGAGGCGGGCGACGCTCATTGGCTGCAGCTCGATCCAGGCCTGTCTGTTGGCGTCATAGAGCGGACACATGCAGCGCGTCACAGCAGTGGGCTTCCTGTTTCTGTACGGGTCATAAAAAGCGTCACCATGCGACCTGGGTGAACTCGTCACTGATTTAACCTCTTCCGTTTGAAACGTCTGTGGAGAGAAGTGGGAACGTTTCTGTATACGTCATTGTGGTGGCGGGGGGCGTGGTTGGGTTCAGAGTGGGGGAGTGGTTCGGGGAACAGTGCCGGGAAGAGGCTTAATTAACCTGAAATCAATATTTGATTGGGTCTCTCTCCTACATGAACATCAGTAGTTACGGAGGAGCGGACACAGTCTGGCAGAGAGGACCACGACCGAATTAACACAGACAATAATTTCATCATGCATTAACATTTTTTTTTGTTGCATTGGGAGGGGCTTAATGCTGCTGCACAAATTGTCTGAGAACATGGAGAAATGCACTTTTAAAATGGACATTTTCATTTAAACTCTCTACCAGACGGCGTAGTTAATACAAGCAAAGCTATTTGTAACCACTCAAACTGGAGTTATCTTATCACCGGAGGACTACGAGCATCAAGTACTACGAGCATGAAGTATCACGCGCATGAAGTACTACGAGCATGAAGTACGACTTAAAGGCGTTACGCAGCATTGAAACAACCAGTGGAGTGAAACTTCGTCAGACTACTGCGGCGTGCGGGAGAACTGTGGATAAACCAATGCAGGAACAATATGAACACAGTGGAGAGCAGCGGACTTCAGACCGATTCCTGCAGTGGAAGAGGTCGGTCTGAGGAGCGTCCTTATGCTGCGTTCACACCAAACACGTTGCAATATTCGCAACGCGTTTGGTGTGAACGCAGCATTAGAAACACAACGAAAGACGGCGTATAGACGCTATATATATATATATATATATATATATATATATATATATATATATATATATACACATACACATACACACACACAGTATATATCTCAGGGTTCCCAGGGTTCTCTTTAGCACTGTAGCCAGGCTGACAGAGAGTCACAGCTCTGTGGAGCCGTGTATTCCTATAGACCTCAGTAGTAATGACTTCATGAACTTCTTCAATGAAAAGATTTTAACTATTAGAGGCAAGATTGACGATCTCTTGCCCTTAACTACTACCGATCTGTCATCAAGAGGAGTGGCCTTGGAAACGGCTGTATGCCCTGGTGTATATTTGGATAGCTTTTCTCCCATTAACCTAGACCAATTGTCCTCAATGGTTTCTACTTCTAAACCGTCTACCTGTCTCTTGGACCCCATCCCAACGAGGCTGCTTAAAGACGTGTTGCCTTTAATTGGCACCTCTCTGCTGGATATTGTTAATGTGTCTTTGCTAACAGGCCATGTACCACATTCCTTCAAAGTAGCTGTAATTAAACCTCTCCTGAAAAAGCCCACTCTTAATCCAGAGGTGTTGGCTAACTACAGACCGATCTCTAACCTTCCCTTCCTCTCTAAGATCCTTGAGAAAGTAGTCGCAAATCAGTTGTGCGACTTCCTACATCAGAATAGTTTATTTGAGGAGTTTCAGTCAGGATTTAGAAAACACCACAGCACAGAGACAGCACTGGTGAAAATTACAAATGACCTCCTAATTGCATCAGATAAAGGACTCATCTCCGTACTGGTATTATTAGACCTTAGTGCTGCGTTCGACACCATTGATCACGACATCCTATTACAGAGACTGGATCAGTCGATTGGCATTTCAGGTACCGCACTAAGTTGGTTTAAATCCTATTTATCAGATCGATCTCAATTTGTATTTGTAAACGATGAAGCCTCAATGACCACCAACGTTAATCACGGAGTTCCACAAGGTTCTGTGCTTGGACCAATTTTATTTACCTTATATATGCTTCCTTTGGGCAATATTATCAGGAAACACTGCATAAACTTTCATTGCTATGCAGACGATACTCAATTATATATATCGATCAAACCAGAGGAGACCAACCAGCTCGCTAAAATTCAAGAATGTCTTAAAGACATAAAAACATGGATGACCTGCAACTTCCTGATGTTAAACTCAGACAAAACTGAAGTTATTTTACTGGGCCCTGAACACCTCAGAGATCAATTATCTGGTGATGTGGTTTCTGTAGATGGCATTTCCCTCGCATCCAACACCACTGTAAAGAATCTCGGCGTTATCTTTGACCGAGACTTGTCCTTTAACTCCCACGTTAAGCAAATCTCAAGGATTGCATTTTTTCATCTACGTAACATTTCAAAAATCAGGCACATCTTGTCTCAAAAAGATGCAGAAAAGCTGGTTCACGCGTTTGTTACTTCCAGACTAGATTACTGCAACTCCTTATTATCAGGCTGCCCTAATAAGTCTCTTTAGTCCCTCCAGTTGATCCAGAATGCTGCAGCTCGTGTACTCACAAAAACTAAGAAAAGAGATCACATTACTCCTGTATTAGCTGCGCTGCACTGGCTCCCTGTAAAATCAAGAATCACATTTAAAATTCTTCTCCTCACCTACAAAGCCTTGATTGGTGATGCACCATCATATCTTAAGGAGCTTGTAGTACCATATTGCCCCACTAGAGAGCTGCGCTCACTAAATGCAGGGCTACTTGTGGTTCCTAGAGTCCTAAAAAGTAGGATGGGAGCAAGAGCCTTCAGTTATCAAGCTCCTCTTTTATGGAACCAGCTTCCACTTTCAGTCCGGGAGGCAGACACAGTCACCTCATTCAAGAATAGACTTAAGACTTTCCTGTTTGATAGTGCTTATAGTTAGGGCTGAATCAGGTTTGCCCTGGTCCAGCCCCTTGATATGCTGCTATAGGCTTATAGGCTGCTGGGGGATGTTTTAGGATACACTGAGCACCTCTCTCCTCTTCTCTCTCTCCTTATGGATACATTTACATCTCTCCATTGCACCTTATTAACTCTGCTTCCTCCCCGGAGTCGTTGTGACTTCACGTCTCATAGGGTCCATTGGACCTGGAGGTGTCTGATGCCTGGTGAGCCGGCCTCCCACCTTGGCCCTGCTGATGCCCCGCCCCCTCCTCTCTACCTCCTTCTGTTTCATGGATTGGAGTTCCATTCATACATTGTCATATTCATGTAATGTGTTTATGTAACTTTGTAAATGCTGTTCATTCTGTACACATGACATCTATTGCTTCTGTCCATCCGGGGAGAGGGATCCTCCTCTGTTGCTCTCCTGAAGGTTTCTTCCCTTTTTTCCCTGTGAAAGGTTATTTTTGGGGAGTTTTTCCTGATCCGATGTGAGGTCCTGGGACAGGGATGTCGTATGTGTACAGATTGTAAAGCCCTCTGAGGCAAATTTGTAATTTGTGATATTGGGCTATACAAAATAAACTGAATTGAAAAATTGAATTGAATTGAATTGAATTGAGGTAATTTTATCTTCTGGTAATTTAATAAATAGTCAATATGAAATGGCCACATGATTTTGTATAATCTTGTGAATACATGACAAATGAAAATTACAGAATATTCTTTCCTTAATTAAGTATGAACTTTTGTGAGAAATTTCAGTTAGTCTGCGATCATTCTCAATTGATGTTTGAATACTTGTTATTGTGCATCACAATATCTCAAAATATGATATCATCACAATATGATTCCATTGAAAGACGATAAATGATCAGAACGGGACTCACTTGCGATCCTCCCCTCCGGCGATGACGATGCACTCCGAGTAACCTCGGGGTTTGAAGGCGGCGAGCATGGCCTCGCCCTGCAGCGGGCCAGCTGCCAGCACCTGCTGACAGTACTCTGTGATCACCTCCCTCATCAGTGGCTCCCCCAAGGCCTGATGGGAAACCATGCAGCACACAACCACTTAGGCCAGAAGAAACAAAGGACTGGACGTCGATCACGTGCCGTTTCACTGTTGATTAGACTATGAAGCATACATTCTAATCTGGACAGCAGCTCACAGCTTCCCTACCTGCTCCCTCAGGTAGCTCACGTCCAGGCCCTGCAGCCAAACTGCCGACATCACCTCCTTCATGTGCACCTGCAAATACAGATGGAACTGTTTGGTTCATGGATCAAACACAAAGCTTGCAGCACTTGGAGCCAAATAAATGGGCTTTTCTTGGCCACTTGGGAGCACAGGTACGAGCTTATAAACAGGTAATACAGTGAACACGTTGTGAAGAAGTTGCCCATTTCCACACATCTGCGTCATATGGACACGTGTGTCTGGCAAACGTAAGTCCAATATTTATTCTCTGTTAAGCTCGGTTTTGACACAACCCTTATATCTGCAGCCCCCCATGTCCCGATGTCCTCCAGCTACTCCCCAACGTGCCTGTCTGATGTTCGGTGCTGGGCAGGTAGTGAGGACTGGCTTTTAATCAGAGCTTTTGGTCTTTAAACAGCTGCCTGATTCTTGCTGGAAACAAGGTTGAGGATTACATTTTCAGGCATTAAAACCAAAACAATGAGCCAAAGTAAACTGCCGAGTTGGCAATAATGCTTCGTGGGTTTGACATTTCGAGCGGTGCCCATCATATCGCCCACAGTCAACTGATCCATTGTTAATAGGAAAACGTTGATTCGCTAATCAACGTTTTCCTATTAACAAAGATAACAGCTTTAACAATAAAATATTGTTTTTGCTATACCATAAGGCATGGTGTGTTATCTCTAAACATCAAATGTTTCTGTGTGCTTCAGCAGCATTCCAGAAGAGTAGTACACCAACAAATACTACAGGAATTGAACGGGGAGCCCTCAGATAGGACACTTAAATCATATTGAACTAATGGACTATTTGAAATGAAGATCTGATATCAGTTATTTAAAAAAGAAAATGTTTCTCCTGTGTTTACTCATCGTTCCAGGCAGCAACTGGTTCCTATTTGTTTTCAGTCTTACACTCGTGAAACTCTTGTTACCAATCACAGTGAGCGATAATTCAACATCAATTTGTTGCCAGTGTTTCATTAGCGTTGTGTGTGTGAAAGCAGCTGGCTTTGAAAAGTTTGCACTTCATTGCAGACTTGATGACTTTAATATTGCGCGGAAAAGAAATGAAACCAATGGATCGAGAAAGAATACATTTCTACAACATGACTGTATTGTTTGCAAAATACTGAGATGTAAAGGGTTAACGCATGAATAAGCACTGGTATGATCCTGTAGGACGTTTTCCAGAAATAGATCTATAAATATGGCGTTTCTAAGAAGGCCAAAGCCAGTTTGTGACTTGTATCGCAATGTTACAGATGTTGGCTTCTAGAACTCACATGTATTTGAAAGCTTACTTACCATAAAAAGATCACAAGACTGTAATGACCAGATAGTTGACTAGGTAGCTATGCGGAGGAAAACCAACTTCCTGGTGTACCCTTCCTTAAAATGAAATTGACTCCAACCATGTAATGTAGAAGGATATATAAATATTATAAATCAGACCTGTCCACATTTTTTATAACCTCTCTCATCTTCACACTGAACCCACCTTGCGCTCCACCGGGTCGTGTGCGTACCACCGCACCACGGCCTTCAGCACGTGCTTCTCGTTGCCCACGTTCAGCTTCTCCATGGCCAGCAGTTCGCAGAGCCGGCTCGGGGGCAACTCCCTGAACTCCTCGGTGCGCACCACGTCGCCGAAGTGCATCTGCAGGAACTCGGTGGCGGCATAGTGGACGTGGTAGAGGCAGTAGTGCAGAGAGAAGAGCCGGATGCCGATGCAGTTCTCTGCGGCGATGCAGCTCTCCAAGAACTGGCAGCACAGGTTCTTGAGGTCGGTCATGAGAAGCATGTCCGACGCCTGCACCATGTCCTGGATGGTCTCCTCACTCAGAGTGATCTGTGCGTGGAGGACAGGCCAAATGGATATCCACCACAACATATGAGGAGAGGCGGCACACATTTACTTCCCACGCCTAAAAACTTGAGGATGTCACTAAAGCCTCCATGCTTACGTCACCGCTAAAGATGTAGTCCAGGATCTGCTTCATGATGGCCATGGAGACCCCCTGCAGCTCGATTCGGTATGTAGACCCATCTTCCTTTGGGGGATTGTAGTTCAGCTTGGTCCTAACAGGAAACCATTAGCAGAACTGAATATGATAGACCAGCTGCACTTAACATAGTCAGCTGGGAGCATTGGGACAGTGGACACGCCCATGATGCTGTGACACAAAATATCACAGCTGGAAGCTCGTGTTGCTGGCGGGACTGACCTGACATAAGGGCTGGCAGCGGCCAGGATGTTCTTCTGGACCGCCAGCTCCTCTCCATCGACCACCAGCAGCGCGTCGTGGAAACTTTGCTCCTGCCAGAAGGTACGAAGGACCCGGAGGAGTTTCTTGGAATGTTGTGGGTCCGAAACCTTGGAACCGGTTTCACTCGCGACAGAATCGGGCATGTCGAGGTTTCACTGTGCACAAGTGAACAGGGGACACTCTTCAATTCGGCTTGCACAAAATAAAAATAAAAAAGTGCCTTAGCAAAAGGCAGTTCTTACTGCTGGTCATTAGCAGACGCGCTGTGTCTATGCTAGTAACTTAGCACAACAACAAGCAGCTCCTATGGCAAAGAGCGTGGAATGTCGCTGGCGAAACGATGTCCAGTCCAGCAGTGCAGGAGGAAACTTAGCTAGCTACCGCTAGTCGTATGCGGCTAGCCAAATCAACTCACTGTCATATGGGGCAAAGCTACACACACATGCGCCCCAGCGCTGGCTAACTATAGTTGTCCAACTTGTTATGTCATGTGTTTTCCCCTTTGACAATTCGAGTTGAGGCTTTTTACGTGACTTACCTTAAAACTAGGAAAGGTGCTTTTGTTTTAGTCCGGGCATAGGCTGCTCCTAGCTTCTTTTAGGACAACATGAATCACTCCAGGCGAGAATGTTGTAACTGGACGTGAAGACATGTATTGTGCTGCATTCACGGTAAAAGGAAATATGGGAGATACGACTTAACCATTCATTTGTGCTACCTAACTATCCAAATAAATATAAACAATATACATCAATATTCACATAAGAAGCCATATTATACCTAACGTTAACCAATTAGTCACATAGCCCTAAATAGGTTGTAAAAGAAAATTGTTTTTATTATTACTATCGGGATTCTGTAGAATTAATCTGGCACTTGAATGCAGCACCAGCTAGGCGGAAAACACGTTCCAATACTTCAGTGGCAACTTGCGTACCAACAGATTTGCGGGTAAAACAGATATGACTTTAAATATGCCTTCATAAAAACGTATTTTAAAACCAAGAACAACAAAAACCTATCGCTGAGTCGTTGTCTAGATTTCGCAATGGCTAAACCAAGTCAGAGGTAAAAGCTAAATGGAATGGGGCTTTACATCCAAACTGCCAGCACAAAGCTAACGAGAACAATGTACACCAGCATTTCCGGCATGAATACAACATTTTAAATCAACTAACAGTTAGTTAGTACACGTTTTATTAAAAATAACTTAGCTGAATAAAATAAGTATGTGGTGATAAATAAGAAAATATTTATTTCATCGTGTATAATTATGGTTATATCGGTATATGCAAGAATACATAGACTAACATATCTGCTTTTAATTTGAAGGAAGACTTCATTCTGGCCACTGCTATTTCTCGCCAACTTGAAAACACTTTCGCCGCCATAACTTTGGACGAACGTAAACATGATTCTGCTATGCGCAGGATTACACAAAGGTAATATCGTGTGGGTATTATGATGCTATGCTAGCTAAGAGAATCATGCAACATACAAGGCTCGTTTATTGTTATTGTACAACACAACGAAATGCAGCTTTGTCGTCCAACATGCTTGATAAGAAAAGAAAACAAAGCACGAACTATATTATATAGTGTAGGAGTCACAGTTTGAGGAAAGGATGTCAGTGATCAGCTCTGACTTCTTCCCACGATTTCCTCCGAATGTTAAATATTTAATAACTGCATATATATGTTATATCTCTTGTCACCAGCTCCAGCTTGTGATGTTGCGATGGAGGAACCAATGAGCATCGTAAACGTGTGCCCAACGGAACATACCTGCGGACTCGCAGTCTGAAACTACCAGCATGCATCGCCCTGCTCGGAGCAGACTTTCTCCGTGGATAGAGAGTCTGATCCTGAGCTACGGCAGCCAGGAGGAGAGTGTCATCGGGCGGCTGAAGGCCCACGTCATCGGGGTGGGTCAGATGTCTCAGTCCCAGGCTCTTGGCTCCGAGGGCCCCACAGGGCTCCTCTTCCTGTCGGATGGGCTGGTCCAGATCCCTGCCATTCTCACGGTGTCAGCCTGGGAGCACCTTCAGGAGCAGGAGGACCGCGAGTGTTTCACCAGCCTGGTCAACACCACGGTGTGCATCCAGGACTACGAGCTGCGGTTCCACATGGACCTGGAACAGACCAAATCCAGATTTGTCTTATCAGTCGGGGAGCTGGCCACGACTGCGGCCGGGCCTGTTAAAGACAGCACCCCTTGCAGCACGACTTTGCCTTCCGTCAGGATGAAGATCTGCAAGACGTGGAGGGCCCTGCTGGGTCAGGAGACGCAGGACTCCCAGTGTGGGTTCGACCTGTCGGAGCTGCTGGGGGAGTGGCAGCACGACTGCCTGCAGGCCGTGCTGGACGACGTCCGGGAGAGGCTGGCGGCAGCGAGCCCGCAGCCCTCCACCTCCACTTCACCGCCGACCCACCCGGACATATTCGCCGCCACCAGTTGGGCTGTCGACCAGGTCAGATATAAGGGAGTGAAAGGTTTCAGTGTCCCCATGAAGTGTCTTCTCATCCCGGAGGAAGACGCTCAGCAGATGCAAACACCTCCAAATGTCGGAAGCAGGACAACGAATGGACTTTCTGCCGCCTCTGATGACAGAGCGAGAGACTCACGTCCACCTTCAGAGACCACGGCGCCTTCCGTTGACGACGCAGAGTGGCGAATAGCCACGCCAGCAGTTGTAGAGAGCGACCGGGACGCCGATGAGACTTCGCTGCGTCCCGCAGAGGACAGCATGCTACAAGAGAGCGAGATCGCAGTCATGATTGATTGCGACATCCGGTCTTTATCCAGCCTCTGGGACCTCCACCTTCCACCATGTGAAACCTCGTCGTGCTCTAATGAGTCTCCGACACCAAGCCCACAGCCGCAGCACCCCGCTGCTCCCGAACTCAGGTCCGACCACTCCGGGATCCTAGCCAGCCCGCAGCTCCCTGTCCACAGCCCCAAGGACTCCCAGCAGACATCAGAGCACAGCAACCTCCCGCCATACCAGAAGCTACCGGCTGCTTCTTTGACTTCTGTGAGTCCACCAGAGGCCTTCCCCAGAACGCCGGACCTGCCCCCTGCCTCAGATGAATGCTGCATAAACGCAGCTCAACAAACTCTTCCGGCTTTGGACCAACAAAGCCCGGTTTTGGAAAAGGATGTGGAGGAGGCCGTCGAGGAGAAATATAGAAAGGCACAGAGAAAGAGAAGTGAGCCGACACCAGAAGCAGATGAGGAGGAAGCTCCGATCAGCGGGAGCCCTCCGTCTTGGCTCTTTGACTCTCAGGGGGGCTCCGGGGCCGACGAGGGCAGCAGTCCCGGTGAAGGAGCCGTGTCCAGAAAAAGACCCACCGCTCACAGCGACGGCCGCCAGTTCTCTTACTCCTACCAGCTGTCAGGGCAGAACCTGCAGGATTTCAGTCGATTCAAAGTGACAGAGTCCCTGCTGCACTGGGCCGTGAAGCATCTTGTTGTTCCGAAGCAGACAGGCGATCCAGTGAACTCCAATCAGACGTCGTCTGACGTCACCTCGCTTTAGGTTTTTTAAAAACTTTACTGTTCCAGTCTCCTCTGACATAGTGACCACTCATGATAATGTTCCATGAGTCTATTTTGTATGGCATCACTGACTCACCGAGTAAAAAGTCCCGTTTGCAAAAAAGAAGTTCACTGTGAGAGGTTTTAAGCTTGTCCAGCGTAAATAAAAGAAGCAGAAAATTCCTTTGCTGTCTTATTTAAAGTAGAATAGAAACATATTCCTCACTTTGGTCCACTTAACTGGAAATATAATTTGAATGTTTGATGAGCTGTTCACTGAACTCAAGAGAAAATATTAAAGATGCATTGAACATTTTTGGCAGCATGATGAGTTTAACATCAAAAGGCCTTTTGACACAGTATATGGCCTTATTAGGGTAATATGGTGAGAGTAATAGTACACAGTTTACACATCCTAGTCACGTGATCCAGTGTTGACAAAAACTATTGATTAATGCAGCTTTACAATAATATATGATGGTCAAGGCAAACTAACCATTGTCTCATATCACAGGAAACGTCTGACAAAGAAGATTTTCAGCTCGACTTGGATTTTAAAAACATGTGTGAACCAATGATTTAGTGAACAGCTCGGATTTATTCAACGTTTTTGTCAAGTTAAGAGACGGTTACAAGAACAAGTCAGGATTAATAGTTCTGAAACCATTCTTCTGTTTTTAAGATTTTGATTTGATGTTGATTATTTTATTTCAGGAAATTATTCATTCAAGATTAGTTTATTTCACCAAATCATACAGGAGCATGATGTTTTACCTTTCCTCAAACACAAACTATGTGTGCAGCATCACCTGTGAGAGCAAAGCACTTTCTTACTTGTCCAGTAGATGGCACTAAACACCTCATTGATGACCA
Organism: Cyclopterus lumpus; assembly: GCF_009769545.1. Lineage (NCBI taxonomy): Eukaryota > Metazoa > Chordata > Actinopteri > Perciformes > Cyclopteridae > Cyclopterus > Cyclopterus lumpus. Next base: position 24,426,401 of record NC_046971.1, read on the forward strand.
CTGGGAGGAAGTTTAGATGTTCAAAACACAGTTCATTTGCAAAGATGTGAAAACTGCCGGTGAATTGTGACCATGATGGACACTAGACCCCAATTTCAACATTTGTAGAACAATATTATAACACAGAAGATTACATTCAGCCTTTAGATAATATGCATACACAAAGATACTGTATTATGTAATAAGTAATACTACAGTGCATGAAGTCTGCATTTCTGCCCACAACGTATTCTTATAATTGCAAGTGACTTATTGTGACACCATCAGAAAATACCAGGATGGAGAAGTTTTTTAATGGTTTGAGTGCACAGGTGAGTGACAGGTGCCTAATTGATGGTGTGATTCTTTAAGTCACTCTGTGCTCTCAAATGTGTTTTGCAGAGTTTTCACTTTCATCTGATGAGGGGGGAACGTTTCTCTGTGCTCACCTTAAATGTCATCACAATGGTGTGGAAACATGGTGCTCTGTCAGCTTTGTCCACTCTGTCACCTCTGTTAGCTTTGTTAGCGCTGTTAACGCTGGCCACCCTGTCAGCTCTGTTAGCGGTGTTAGTTCTGTCCACTCTGTTAGCTCTGTTAGCGCTGTTAACGCTGTCCACCCTGTCAGCTCTGTTAGCGGTGTTAACTCTGGCCACCCTGTCAGCTCTGTTAGCGGTGTTGGCTCTGTCAGCTCTGTTAGCTCTGTCAGCTCTGTTAGCGCTGTTAACTCTGTCCACCCTGTCAGCTTTGTTAGCGCTGTTAACTCTGTCCACTCTGTCAGCTCTGTTAGCTCTGTTAGCGCTGTTAACTCTGTTAGCACTGTTAACTCTGTCCACTCTGTCAGCTCTGTTAGCTCTGTCCTCTCTGTCAGCTCTGTTAGCGCTGTTAGCTCTGTCCACGATGTTAGCTCTGTCCACGCTGTTAGCTCTGTCCACTCTGTTAGCGCTATTAGCTGTGTCCACTCTGTTAGCACTGTTAGCTCTGTCCTCTCTCAGCTCTGTCCACTCTGTCCGCTCTGTCAACTTGAACTGTTAGAGGTGTTTAGCTTCTACAGTTAGCTTCTAGCTGCTGGCTGAGCTGTTGCCAAGTTGAGAACCATATGGAGTCACAGGTATGCTTTTAATTTCACATTTAGCACCTTTAAACATTAAAGCACGTAAACATATTATATTAGCAACCCAAAATACAATTCTGAACCTGACAATGAGCATGATATGTCTCCTTTAACGGCGATATCATTTTTCTGTGGTCAACGGCTGATAGAAAAACATTCTTGGATCAGTATCAATTGTCAAAATGATCAAATGTGTCTCCTGCAGTATGCCCTTTGAAAATGTCAAATCCTGCTTGCGTTGACTTGTACGCGTCTGATACTTGCATGTTAGTTTAGTTTTATTTGCTAATGAATCACTGTCTGCTGAGAGAGAAAAAGACCAAAAAAAGACCAAACTTCTGAGTTCATCCACTGAAAGCTCAGAACTCTTAATGTAAGCAGGAGCCAGCTGTGTGCACTTGTAAAGTTGTTATAATCCTCCTTTGACCTATAAACAGGAAAATACATAATATAAAGCATCATGCTCACATCTACAAATAATACTGTGCATGTTGTCCTTTTAAGGCAATACGTTCCTAAGAGTCTGCCTGCAGCGTCTCAACGGGAAATTAAAACACATTTAGTTCACCGCTGATGCAAATACAACATTCAGACATCATTTAGTATCAATTGGTGTATCAATCTGTGTTTTCTATGTGTGATGTAATGTGTGTGGGTGTGTGTGTTATAATGGAGAGCAAAAATCAAGCCCGACTTGTCAGGGATTTATTTGGAATATGTAAAGATGACTATCCCGACCCCTCTAATAACTGATAATAAGAACAGCTGCGCTGTGAATAACCAGTATTTCCACATTACCTTTATAAGCTTTATGTATGTGTTGTCACTGTGGAGTTGTTGGTTCAGCTCTGGTCATTCTGACAGCTGTCATATATTGTATTATACTGAGAGCTAAAATGATGATAGTGGTAGAAATAAAAGGATGAGGTGAGTTGTCAATGGTATTGTGCTATTTATTGCAGAACTGTTCTGATGAATCACATCCGCTTCAAATTCCCCTATTCATATAGAACAATGACCAAATATAGAACCAGAACCAGCGATTCCCCAGGAGCCTGAAGGCACCATGGACTCCCTTTCAGGAGCCAATCACAAAGGAAAGCTTTTTTTCATTTGAAACAGAAAGATGAACTCAAAACGTATAAATGGAAACTAAAGCAGCAGGAACATAAGGAACAAATCCATTAGAATGAATCAGTGGCACACAAGAAAGAAGCAAAGATGTGAGTCAAGTCCCAAAGAGGACGTATCATAATATGCAACAGACATAATGTGGGTCAGCAGTTAGCAGGTCCGTCTTTCATTCAGAGGATCGGGCGTTCGATCCCCGCTCACGGCCCTAGTCGATGTGTCCTTGAGCAAGACACTTTACCCTGAATTGCTCCCTGTAGCTGTGTCTGCGGTGTATGATTGTAAGTCGCTTTGGATAAAAACGCCAACTAAATGTAATGTAATGTATTACTGTTACAGTTTCTTGTAATTACCAAGACACACAAACTTATTGTACCACTGTGTACCACTTGTGGCACAATAACGGAAAGCTCCAACTCATGTAGTCTTTGTGTTGAGCAGATTTTGTCTTCTTTACACCAAGTTTAAAATACTGAAACACACTTGTTGTGGAAAACACAGTTCTCTATTAGACACATCTGTCAAACTACAAGTTGTGAGAGTTTAGGTTGTCTTTGAAATATCAGCTGCACCCAGAATGCACCTGTGAAAACCCAGTAATCAGTTGGAGCAGTAAGAAATCCAAAGTTGAGCACTAAACAGTATTCATGTTTGCTTCATAGTGTGAACAAGAAACACTGTATTGTGTTTACAGACCGATATTTTAATATAGTCACCTTCATCCTTGTGCCTGATACTGTAATGAGTAGATGAGGATTGAGGTGAAACACATTGCCTTAGTGTTCGTGGTCTTTAAATACAGCACGCTGCAAAGAATCTACAGGAGGGTGTTTTAGAGAATCAACAGAGAGGGCCGAGTTCCAGAAACTGGGTTTGAGCAATTCAACAAAACTGTAATTCAATTCAATTCAGTTTATTTTGTATAGCCCAATATCACCAATTATCCTCAGAGGGCTTTACAATCTGTACACATACAACATCCCTGTCCCAGGACCTCACATCGCCAGGACCATCACATGGACCCTTAGATTTATCTTGACAACCTTCAGGTAAGGAACCACTGCTATGGATAATAGTTCTCAAAACGAGCATTTAAAGCATGAAAACTAGACGCTACTCCATAACCGCTGACTCTGCGTTATTGATTTAGCTTTCTATATATTCTTTAGTTGATATGGTGTGTGTGTGATGCTCTGTTCCTTCAGTGTTCTGTCATCGTGTGTATGTTTTCATTGTGAGCGACGGACCTGAGAAGGGTTAAATTCTACCAGACTATTTTTACAAAAAAGAATTGTATTAAAAGGGCTACTCACTTTGTTGTTGTTTCCGGATTTGTCCGCCACATCTCTTTGGTCTTCATCATGAGCCGATCACTCCGCTGAAGTCACCTCATTGTTGTTTTCTGGCAATGTGTGTAACAGCTGATGAATATCACTCTTTTGGAGTCTAATTTCTGTTGTTAGGGAAATAAATAAATACAATAATTAGAATCAAGATGGAGCTACAGTTGCTGAGAAATATAACACAATTAATAACATATAATAAGAAAAAAACGAGAATTTGACAACCTGCATAATCAAACATAAAACATGTCTCATAATGCAAATAGCATAAGAATAATGATGATGCATGCATTTTAAGCAGCTGCAGGCCTGTAGTAGTAGTAGTAGTAGTATACAGTGTGATGGTGATAATATCTTGTCAGTCATCCATCACTAATGTCCTCAGATCTTTGAATGCCGTGCTGACTCCAGTTGAGAGACATTGTTTAAGTTATTTCCCCTCTTATACAATTTGTTTTCACATGAGCGAACCCGCAGCAGCTCCCAGAGAGGACCCGGCAATGTTTGCTTGTTCTCTCTGTGTGAGCAACTCTCAGCGTCAGGGATGGACGTGATATTTCAAACAGCACATCAGTGCGTTTATGTATTGGGTGCCCGGAAATTTTTCCAAATAAACACAGCTTGATTCGACCTGGGTGGGCAGACTTATCAAGCGACTAATTCTATAAACAGATGAGGGAATAACCCGGCACCTCATTGGCTGTTAGGAAGAGGGGGAGAACACGAGGGAGTTTCAGCGCAATGAAATTTTAATTAATGTGGGTGGGCTGAGAACACCGCCGACTGTTTATGATGGCCAATTTATTTCCCAGTGCAAAGTCAACATAACACAGCAAACGTACAACAATTATTAACATTTCTGGGGTCCTCATGAGGCTGGGGAGTCAGTCAGTGGTGGAAAGGAGCTCCGGGAGCAGGCTCAACTTTCCCCGGGACACACTGCAGCTTCCCCGGCGTCATGACTCTCTACCACGGCCGCCTGCCGTCTCTCGGAGTGCCGCCCTCGGGTCTGAGCCTCTCAGGTCCACCGCTCATCTACCTGTACGGAGGGGACAGCCGAGGGGTCGTGCCCGCCGCCTTGAGCTTCGTGCCGGCCCGTCAGGAGCCTCCGCAGAAGCCGCCGTACAGCTACATCGCGCTCATCGCCATGGCCATCAAGAGCGCACCGGAGCAGCGCGCGACGCTCAGCGGCATCTACCAGTTCATCATGGACCGGTTCCCCTTCTATCACGACAACAAGCAGGGCTGGCAGAACTCCATCCGCCACAACCTCTCCCTAAATGACTGCTTCATCAAGGTGCCCAGAGAGAAGGGCCGGCCCGGCAAAGGCAGCTACTGGACGCTGGACACCAAGTGCCTGGACATGTTCGAGAACGGCAACTACCGTCGGAGGAAGAGGAAGGCGAAGAGCCAGCAGGAGGCTCTGGACTCCAAAGCCGGAGGACACAAGCGCACGAAGGGCCCGGGCCAATCCAGGGATCCTCAAGCCTCCCTGAGACATCAGACTGGCTCGGGTCTGGAGGCACACGCGGACACAAAAGCGGTTACTGTCGAGTTTAACCACGCGGAACAGACGCCAAATCCTCCAGGACCTAAAGTGTCCCACAACCAAGACGCGATTGCGTCCACCGGGAGGAGGCTTGAGTCCCCCGAGCCCGAGACATGTCCCGTTCCGAGACACGCTCCGCTCTGGATGGACGCTGCGCGCGTCCCAAGCGCGTCCCCACGCCGGGAGCCAGAGGAGAGACGGTCAGCGTTCAGCGGAAGAGACAAGGACAGAGGTCCGCTCTGCGCCGTCAGCTTCAGTTGCGCAGGGAACACGAACTTGGCTGCGCTCGCGCCGGACAGGCTGAAAGGACACGCGCCGGGCAGGGACAAATCGAAAGGTTTTAGCATCGAGAGCATCTTATCGAGGAGCGAGGACGAAATGCGCAGCAGCATCCTCGGGTTGTCCGCGGAGACATGCGCAGAGCGCAGTCCGTACGCGGCCCTCGGCGCTCGGCAGCACCAGTTGTACCACATGGGATTCCCCCTCTGCTCTTACCTGTCACTCGCCTGCCCCGACAAAGTGCTGCATTTTAAATGAGTACAGCTCAGACTTTCATGTAATTTACTCAAAATACAAAATAAAGTGTAAACTCCGTAAGTAGCTTTGCATGATGAGACAGCTTACTGCACTTTTCAGGACCGCGATCCTCCTCATCTGCAGTAATGACAAAGAGCAGCAGGACGCGTTTAGATTCAGTTTTACGCATGCGTAATAATCAGTGGCTATTGTTTGTGGTTATTACTAGAAGACGGTTGCTCCCCAAAGTGTATGTCTCAATGCGTAATGCAACACAAAGGTAAAGGAGACGATGTGGATGTTCAGGGAACGCTCACACAGTGTTTCTCTCTTTATTCATGATGAGGAACACCTGTCGTTCAGTGATCAGTGATCTTCAGCCGACAGCAATGGACATCCAATATGAGAATAATGTTTAGTGCTCAATAATGTATCCAATGATGCTCCACATTCCACTCTGTTCTGAATGCCGTGTCCAAAAAATAAAGTGTAGTTTGTTAAGAATTGTTTTAAAACCGTGAGTCAAAACATAAATTCTGTTGGAAGATTGTTTGGTTACAATGTCACTTTTTTGTGATTAAAGTTTTTTTTATAACGTCCTGTATCTCCTTTTTATAACGTTACAGCGGATTCAATTAACACAATTCAATTAACACAAGTTCAACAACTGACGACCCCTAAAGGACATATACACCTTTAAATTTAAAGTGTTGACTTTAAAGGAAAGTTTCTTCCACTGCTGGGATCCACACCATGGTTTATGAAGCAGGCGTGCTTTCCGCCATATATCTTTACTCAGACAACTGGAATCTGAAAACAGTCGTTTTTAATAGAAATAATACAGTGATGATTTAGTGATGTTAATTTTTAAGATGTTATAGATGTCCCTCTGAAGATTTGTGACCTCACTGTATTTACATCCTCATATTAGAGTTAATAATGGTGATACTGTATACTAATGCATTATAACGCATATGACAACACATTTGTGGGGAAATAAAACAAGATAAGATAAAATACAGCTTTATTAATCTCCAGAGATTATTTTATGCTGTGCTGCACCAGCACAAATACAGAAATAGGTACCGACACATAGAGGTAAAATGAAGGAACAAATCTATAATATAGAAAATAATTGGTATATAAAACTAGTGTAAGAGAAGAAACTATACAAGAACAATTAAAGACAAAGTTAAATGTTAAGTGATAGTGGTGTCTGTATTAATATAGCAAAATAAAAATAGAATATTAGGACATGATGTGGTAAGACACAGTATAACACATTAATATAGTATAGTCTGAAATATGTTTTATATAATACATTATGAGAATCATGAATTTCCATAAAATGTCCATTTAGATGTCAATCAATTCAACAGTAAACATGTGATCATTATATCTGATGTGGACTACACAACTAACTCATTCTAATAAGCCTGTTCATGTTGAGGCTTCTTTGAAATAAGAGCACAGGTCAACAGAATGAGATCATTCTTTTTGGATTTTTCATCGTTAATTTGGTCAAGGGCCACTTTTATTTTGTTCACGTTCATTTAAACACCTTCTGCTCTTTCTCAGCAGAGGGAGTTACCTACAACTCCACCTGCTGAGGTATAAGATGAGGTTTATCAGACAACTACTCCCAAAGTTAACTATGAACTTTCTTGTTCAGAATCAGTGAAGTCTGAAGAAACATACACCCAAACATAAAGTCAGAGAGCTCTGCTGACAGCATCGTTACAAACAAGAGGGCGGCCATGTCTAAATATAGGACTGTAGCAACGACACACGTCGTCTGAAAGAAGCCGGAGCTGTGCAAATCAGGAATGTTTGTTAAAAATAAATAAACTTCCCCACATTTGAAGGGAGGAACTTGCAATCACAAGCATTTCCTGTGTATATGCTTATTTCGTAAATAAAACACAATGGAAAGCTCTGAGTGGAGAGAATGGAGGAGAGGAAAGAGGTATCAGTTCAACTCAATGCTTTGTCTCTTTGGGATTTTCATATTAACACATGAAGCCCTTGGGCTCAGCAAAGTCCTTGAAAAGCAAAGTGGATTCATTTGTGTCAGTTATCTGATGTGGTTGATCAGTACATGAGAAAGCAGCTCAGACAAAAGGGAAGTCCTCTCAGTTAGACTGAAGATCTGACAGCCGAGCTGAGTCAGATCTTGGACCTGTAGCGAGCATCACCAGTCTGAACCCTCTCGCGGGGACACAGAGCTGTTCTCTGTTGCTTTTCCTCTGTGCCAGATAAGGTGGGAGAACGCAGAAAAAACATCTGTTTCTTCTGAATACAGTTTCCTATAATGTTTGTTTGAGGCATCCTCCTCCAATATTCAGCTGCTATTTGGCCCAAATATATTTACTTTCCTGTTTAAAAAACGCCTGTTTAGATGATCAAACTCATTTATATACACTTCTTTGTTTTTCTTCCACTTCAAAAAGAAAGATGTGCTTTCAATTCGGGAAAGGTCCATCAGATTAGAATATGCAGCTTTATTCTCTAAAATCAGGTTTCTTCCTTGACTTCAGGACTTTTCAACGTACTCCTCAAAATGAAAGCTTTTAAAAGAAGATCTCATGAATTACCTCATGCTTTACTACCACAATTGTAGCTTGAACGCTTGGAAATAGTGTAACACAGTCACAGCAGTTCATGAAATAGTCACAAAATGATTACATTATGACAACAAAACTACAAAACCACAAACAATTAGATTTAGGGAACAATACCACAATCAGTTAGGTTTAGGTTTAGGGAACAATACCATGATCAGTTAGGTTTAGGGAACAATACAACAATCAGTTAGGTTTAGGTTTAGGGAACAATACCACAATCAGTTAGGTTTAGGTTTAGGGAACAATACCACAATCAGTTAGGTTTAGGTTTAGGGAACAATACCACGATCAGTTAGGTTTAGGGAACAATACCATGATCAGTTAGGTATAGGGAACAATACCATGATCAGTTAGGTTTAGGGAACAATACCACGATCAGTTAGGTTTAGGGAACAATACCACGGTCAGTTAGGTTTAGGGAACAATACCATGATCAGTTAGGTTTAGAGAACAATACCGTTATCAGTTAAGTTCAGGGAACAATACCACGATCAGTTAGGTTTATAGAACAATACCACGATCAGTTAGGTTTAGAGAACAATACTACGATCAGTTAGGTTTAGAGAACAATACCACGATCAGTTAGGTTTAGAGAACAATACCATGATCAGTTAGGTTTAGAGAACAATACCATTATCAGTTAGGTTCAGGGAACAATACCATGATCAGTTAGGTTTAGAGAACAATACCATGATCAGTTAGGTTTAGGGAACAATGCCACGATCAGTTAGGTTTAGGGAACAATACCATGATCAGTTAGGTTTAGGGAACAATGCCACGATCAGTTAGGTTTAGGGAACAATACCATGATCAGTTAGGTTTAGAGAACAATATCATGATCAGTTAGGTTCAGGGAACAATACCATGATCAGTTAGGTTTAGAGAACAATACCATGATCAGTTAGGTTTAGGGAACAATGCCACGATCAGTTAGGTTTATAGAACAATACCATGACCAGTTAGGTTTAGGGAACAATATTACGATCAGTTAGGTATAGGGAACAATATCACGATCAGTTAGGTATAGGGAACAATATCACAATCAGTTAGGTACAGGGAACAATATCACAATCAGTTAGGTATAGGGAACAATATCACGATCAGTTAGGTATAGGGAACAATATCACGATCAGTTAGGTATAGGGAACAATATCACAATCAGTTAGGTATAGGGAACAATATCACAATCAGTTAGGTATAGGGAACAATATCACGATCAATTAGGTATAGGGAACAATATCACGATCAGTTAGGTATAGGGTATACTATCACGATCAGTTAGGTATAGGGAACAATATCACAATCAGTTAGGTATAGGGAAAAATACCACAATCAGTTGGGTATAGGGAACAATACCATGATCAGTTAGGGAACAATGCCACGATCAGTTAGGTTTATGAAACAATACCGCCATCAGTTAGGTTTGGAGAACAATATCACGATCAGTTGGGTATAGGGAACAATACCATGATCAGTTAGGTTTGGAGAACAATACCACGATCAGTTGGGCATAGGGAACAATACCATGATCAGTTAGGTTTGGAGAACAATATCACGATCAGTTGGGTATAGGGAACAATACCATGATCAGTTAGGTTTGGAGAACAATATCACGATCAGTTAGGTATAGGGAACAATACCATGATCAGTTAGGTTTGGAGAACAATATCACGATCAGTTAGGTTTAGGGAACAATACTACAATCAGCTAGGTTTGGAACAAAGTATTGTGGAACAAATGTTTAAGAAGACTGTCACAAGCAGTCAAACACCAGTCTTCTGGTTGAAAGGCAATTTGTGACTATTTCATGAACTGCCGTGACACTTGCTAACTTATAGTTAGATAAAGATGGGATACCTTGAGTTAAGATTATATGAATGGCTTTAAAGCTTTAGCAAATGATTTACGCTAAGACTGCAAATTCAGTTATCTTAACTTCTAATGCAGTCTTCCAGCCTTGAAGCATTCTGTTTTTTTTCAAATGGATGAACAGTTTTGATATTTGAGCCACCTGTTCTCATGGGGAATGGGGAATGACTACATTGACCATTGACTACAAGCCATTAGTTACAACTTAAAAACCTTTTAGAAAGGGTGTCTTATTAGAATGCATTATTTTCCCTTCCCCTCTTTAACCATCGTGGCATTCACTGCTCAAACACAGCTCTTCTTCTGTTCAATCCAAACAAGCCAGAAACAGAAAACACAGCACTTCCTGTTTGACATAGGATTCTTTACAGGAAAAGACCCACCAGACAGTATGTGTGTGTGTGTGTGTGTGTGTGTATGTGTTTAGAACATCAGATCTAAAAGCTTTCATTAGGTTGAATCACTGTTCTGTTGTAGTAATCAGTCAAAGAGAGCAGTAAAATGGACGAGTATTTATATGAAAATGCTGTGGATTATGACTCAGACCTACATTTTGTCTCCAGACTGGCTAAAGCAGAAGTCCACGCAGGAATATTCAGCACATAATAGTGTTCAAAACAGTTTAAACAATCGGTAAAACATATTTTTTGTTCGACAATTTGATAAGGGAAATAGTTTTATTACCAACAAAGCTCTATTATTCTCATAGAAAATAGTGAAAAAAAGTAGGTCTAGTCAAGTCTAAATGTCTTTCGCAAGTAAACAATGAGTTGGGTAGATGTTTGGTTGGCTTAAATATTTTTTCAATTTCAATTTCAATTTATTTAGGTATCGCCCAAAATCACAAATGACAAATTTGCCTCAGAGGGCCTTACAATCTGTACACATACGACATCCCTGTCCCAGGACCTCATCAGCAGGGTCATGGCAGGAGACAAGCCCATGGAGGCAGAAGGCACAGAGAAGGATTCAGGGCCATTGGGAAGGAGGCCAGGTCCAGGCCAGAGGCTGGATGCAGGAAGCAGGGGCAAGGACCCAGGACCAGCTTCAGCCAGGTCCAATGGACCCTATGAGATGTGAAGTCACAAAGACTCCGGGGAGGAAGTAGAGTTAGTAAGGTGCAATGGAGAGATGTAAATTCATCCATGAGGAGAGAGAGAAGAGAAGAGAGGAGCTCAGTGTATCCTAAAACATCCCCCAGCAGCCTATAAGCCTATAGCAGCATATCAAGGGGCTGGACCAGGGAAAACCTGATTCAGCCCTAACTATAAGCACTATTAAAGAGGAAAGTCTTAAGTCTACTCTTAAATGAGGTGACTGTGTCTGCCTCCCAGACTGAAAATAGAAGCTGGTTTCATAAAAGAGGAGCTTGATACCTGCAGGCTCTGGCTCCCATCCTAATAATAACAGCAGCAGTGGACATAGTATAATATTAATGATAATTCAGTAATGGCAAATAGAGGTGCAACTAATATATTCTCCATAGCTGTTCCTTCCCTCTGGAACTCTCTCCCCAAACTTATCCGAGACGGCACTGACCTTTCTATATTCAAATTACAAATCAAAACCCACCTTTTCAGAACTGCATTTAATGTGTGACTGTGTGTTCTAAGTTGTTATTGTATATTTCTTTTATGATGATGTTTGTAAAGTGTCTTTGAGTATTTTGAAAAGCAAATCAAAGACCGTCAAATCAAATGTATTATTATTCGTATTATTATTAGCAGCTAGCAACATTAGACGACACCCACCTTTCACTTAAAGTGGCCATGCCTCCAATTATGCTTAACTTTAATGCTGTTCACACTACAGAAATGGGCCGGCCTCCTGCCATGGCCCTGCTGATGCCTCCCCTCCTCTCTTCCTCCTTCTGTTTACATGGATTGTGGTTGTCTGGATCATTGTCCATGCCAACTACTCATTATTCATATGGTTTCTTCCCTTTTCAATTCAATTCAGTTTAGTTTGTATAGACCAAAATCACAAATTACAAATTTGCCTCACGCATATGACATCCCTGTCCCAGGACCTCACATCGGATCAGGAAAAACTCCCAAAGAAACAGAAAAAAAACTTTCACAGGGAAAAAAGTGAAGAAACCTTCAAGAGAGCAACAGAGGAGGATCCCTCTCCCCGGATGGACAGAAGCAATAGATGTCATGTGTACAGAGTTACAACACATTCAATGAATATGACAGAAATGTATGAATAATGATTAGTAGGCATGGACCATGATCCAGACAACCACAATCCATGAAATGGAAGAGAAGAGAGAAGAGGAGAGAGGAGCTCAGTGTATCCTAAAACGTCACGTGGGAGTTAAAGGACAAGTCCCGATCAAAGATAACGTCAAGATTTTTTACATAGTGGTGTTGGATGCCAGGGCAATGCCATCTACAGAAACCACATCACCAGATAATTGATCTATAAATTGAGGTGTTCAGGGCCCAGTAAAATAACTTCAGTTTTGTCTGAGTTTAACATCAGGAAGTTGCAGGTCATCCATGTTTTTATGTCTCTAAGACATGCTTGAAGTTTAGCGAGCTGGTTGGTCTCCTCTGGTTTGATCGATAGACATAATTGAGTATCATCTGCATAACAATGAAGGTGTATGGAGTGTTTCCTGATAATATTGCCCAAAGGAAGCATATATAAGGTAAATAAAATTGGTCCAAGCTCAGAACCTTGTGGAACTCTGTGATTAACGTTGGTGGTCATCGAGGCTTCATCGTTTACAAATACAAATGGAGATCGATCTGATAAATAGGATTTAAACCAACTTAGTGCTGTAGCTGAAATGCCAATCGCAATTTTTCTCTGTGAAAGGGAGTTTTTCCTGATCCGATATGAGGTCCTGGGACAGGGATGTCATATGTGTACAGATTGTAAAGCCATATTACAAATGCAGATCAAATTACATTTATTCAATGTCATCAGTTATACTAGTGCACGCTGAACGTTTGCCTCTTTTTCATTAGTGGTGACAAAGCTGAAAATGTTTTTCACTTTTCTGAGTTTTAGGAAGGAAGTCGGTGTGAGTGGCGTCCTCTAGTGTCTGTGCAGGGCGCTCTAGGGGATAATTGAAGATTAGTCGAGAGCATTTTGAACTGACTTTAAATATCTTCATCACGCCTCTATAGTCACACAGAGAGAGAGAGAGATGCAACTGGAAAGTGGCATCGTCTGTGTTTTCATGTGCAAAAAGTTCCAGCTCAGCGCTAAATTACACAGGTTAAAGCCGGCTGGTTCAAAAGGGCTCCTAATCCAAGTGTTTATTATATTATTTCACTCTCTACATAAACCGGCTATACATGTCCAAATACACACTCAGCACCGGGGGAGGGCGGGGCCATGATGGAGATTGATGGGCTCGGTTCAGGCCACATTAGCTGCTAATGAAGTTAGGTTTCCTGGCACAGGGCTCTCTATACATCATGATGTGCTTCAGATGTCCTTCGGATCAGGACTGATGCTGTTTACAAGCTGGACACAAACACGTGCATGCAGAGGGAGCATATGCAGACCTGCAATACATCTTCACTGTAATATGTAATATGTAGTTTGTGCATTGATCTGTGATTGCATTGCACTATATTTTCCCTGAAGCTTTTTCAATTTTGCACCGATATGCAAGTTATAATTGGATTTCAGGAGGTCTTAATGGCTTTTGTTTAAAGGTCCAATGAGACATATCATATAGCATGTTCTTCAAGTACTTTGGCTCCAATACCATCTCAAATTCAAAATAGCCAAAATAGCCCATCAAGACTGTATCTAGAAACTCTATGAAGGGATCATAATAAATACATGTTGTGGAAATAGTTTAAACTGAAACGTGACTGATTAATAAACATAAGAGTGAAGAACCATGCAGAATGTAAATACAGATTGGGAAACTAACAGTAGCAGTAACTAGCAGTAACTAACGTTCACACACTGATGGGAGGGGCTACGGTACCATCAGCAGTAACTAACATTCACACACTGATGGGAGGGGCTAAGGTACCATCAGCAGTCACTAACATTCACACACTGATGGGAGGGGCTAAGGTACCATCAGCAGTCACTAACATTCACACACTGATGGGAGGGGCTAAGGTACCATCAGCAGTAACTAACATTCACACACTGATGGGAGGGGCTAAGGTACCATCAGCAGTAACTAACGTTCACACACTGATGGGAGGGGCTAAGGTACCATCAGCAGTCACTAACATTCACACAGCTGCTGAACTACGTACGGTTTGGGCATGAAGACAAAGGTAAGGCTGAGGCAACAAAACCAGAACCGTAAACCCTCCAGTCTCGTGGCTTGTTGGACCCACCCACCTTCACATGCTTATAATGCATGTCCTAATTGACTGCCCATTGGCCTTTTTTTTTTGTCTTGACCAATAGATTGCATTTTGCAATTATTTCACAACCTAGAAGAAAAATCCAAATGTGGCTCAAGGCTGGACAAAGCAGGGGAGACCACACAAACAGCTGTAACTAAACATGTTTATTTTCACAACTAAAAGAGAGAGGAACTGAAAACAAACAAGGTGGAAGCCAGGGGGAGTGCAACCATGCAGCCTATAGTCTAGACAGGTGAGCTGAATCTCCTGGACAACCCGACTCCGCCCCCCCGGCTCCTCTCCAGACAGGGTCGTCACACTCGCAACATAACGGATGAAATAGACAGAAAAGAAAACACGTCTCTGGTACACAACATTGGGTTTATTGTCTTGGACTTATCTCCAATGTTTTCTTTTTTTCCCTTGTAAAAACAATATGTGAGTTTTAGCACTTGAGTCTTTGGTTCATATGCAGCCTATGATCATGGGTCATAGGGGCCCTCTTCCTCACACTGGCCAATCATAGAATAGCATCAGCCAGCTGCGACCAGTCTCCAAAACTATAAGCTGTGCTCCATAGACCCTCATGCAATCGTTATTGGAGATACATGTGTTGGTAAAAACCTGTGGAGCTTTAACTAGCAGCATTAACTAGCACCAGGGGGTGAGGCTTAGCCACGGGTCAAGGCCTATGGGCTCAAATCATATATATGACCATAACATAAATCCATACCTGACAATGGGGAAACTGGGTTTATTATTATCCAATCATCATTGCGTTTATCAAATCCCTTCAAAATTAATCAGGTCACTTTTCAGTTCATATCTATTCATCACATCGCTTATAGATCTATTCTATTCAATTCAATTCAGTTTATTTTGTATAGCCCAATATCACAAATTATGAATTATCCTCAGAGGGCTTTACAATCTGTACACATACGACATCCCTGTCCCAGGACCTCACATCGGATCTATGGCACAATGAATAACAATGAGCACAGGCATGTTTCTCTAGTTTTCTTTAATCATTCATGTTTTGTGTCTTCGAACTTGTCCGCCTCCATTTATGATTATGACCAAAGAAAATCCATATATTTACATTACGTTCACACAGTACATTTCTTTTTCTCATATTCACTAGTCAGTTTACTTTTCTCCACCTGTTGGACATTCAAACCAAACAATGATATTATTTCAGCACATTTAATACACAAGCACAGATCAGTTATGTAAGTAGTGCATTTCATGTTTAACATGTTTGTTGCAGTCAAAGCTGCGTTCCGTCCTGCAGACGATGGCGTCATTCTGGGCTCGACTAACGAGGCCGACCGGCCGCTGAAATCCTGCTCTCAATCAAAACTTTTCAACATTTCTGCAGCTTTGCTTTCACGAACTGTAAATAAATACCCACGGTCCCATGAGGCTTGTGTGTATATGTGTGTGTGTGTGTGTGTGTGTGTGTACGGACACTGGCAGGAGGACTTGTACACAGCAGCAGGATTACCACCCCCAGACTGGGACCACCCTGACTTTAACACTTAATCCATGAGGAAGTGGAGCTGCATCACAGGCTCACTTAGGACCACCACCCCCTCTGCACACAGACACACACACACACACACACACACACACCTATGCAAAGTAGGAATTATGTTGCAATGGGACACACATATGCAAACATACACACACTTCATTTGAGCATCGAGGCTAAAACAAACCACTTCAGATTTATCCTGTACAGCTGGTCTTGTGCAGATGAATGTGTTATTGTCAGAGTGACTGTGAATGCATCATAGTTATGTTTGTATGTCCAGAGGGTCGTAAGAATGCCAATGTGTCTCTACTGTAAAATAAGTGAACCTTATGTGTGTGCTTTCAGCTGTGTCAGCACAAGTATCACTGACTCTGTGTGTGTGTGTGTGTGTACGTCACTAAGAATAAAGAGCTGACGTTCGACCACTTTGATATTGCAAGAGAGTGATACTACCTGAACCTTTTTAGGAACCTCGGTTGTGTTGCTGCTGGCTGAGGAACTATTGGAGGAGTTACACTTGTGTTTTAGACTACCAGCGTTTACACAATGCTACACAACTGCTATTTTACAAAAAGTGCATCGGCAGATGGTAACAAAGTTCTCTGTCCTCTCGGGGAAGGTTTACATCTTGCATGATGTCAGCAATGACGCTGACATCATGACTAACACTCTGCATATATGCAGAAAACCAGAAGACTATTCATTGTGAAAAAAATTATATTTTCATTGTATAAAAAAAAGGGAAAAAAAGGACAACAATGTGCAACGTGCACCTTTTGGTCATACATTTGCAAAGTTTCCGGACCTCCAGACATGCATTGAAGAAACTTGCTGAAATACATAATTCAACAAATGCAAATAAGCATGAGCACGAGCAGATTTCAACATGTGCGTGTCGAGGCGCGGGTGGAGAGAAGGTGACTAAAGGTCACCACCATGTTGCATCGTGTCGTATGTGTCGAGGTCTGGTCCTAATTAGATGGAGGAGGGTGTTCATGGTGTGACACTGCTGACACAGATCATTATGTGGTGTCCAATCAGAGCGTGACTGCTGTTTATTTATACACATTGCACTGCTGCAGAGGGTCCCAATCAACAGACTCTTATTGACTCAGACATATACAAGCTCTCCAGCACACTCAAAGAAATATGCATAGGTGTGCAGTATTTGAAAGGCTTTTCTCTTTTTTCCAACCTGAATCATCTTTACTGCTGCAACAACAATATCGTCCCAAAGTTCAATAACATTTCATTTCTTTTTAATTATTATTAATATAGTAGTACTATCAAGACAGGTATATAATAAATAAAAGGGAAAAATAACACTTTTTAAATACATTTAAAAAAAGAGTATAATGTGGAACAAAAAACAAAATGTGTTGTTAGGAGCCTCAACTTATATATTATATATTAATCTTGTCACACTTGCCAAAACAAGTGTAACTGGGTGTTTTTGAACCTGGACCCAGGGAAAGCAGCAGACTGCAGACGCTCAACAGGCTGCGACGTCATCTTTCGGGGTCAACTCCTGCTTGCTGTTGCCTCCGACAGGCCAGATTGTCATGAGAAGTGTGTGACCACATTGTGGAAAGGACTAGTTGCCCTCATGATGGAGAGACGAGTGCCGATGCTGCCAGAGTTTTTGTGTTGGTTTACAGAAAGCATTACAGACAATAACAAAGCAATCTCAGAAGCCATCAGCCATCGGTCTGACCACAGATAAGCCCCCGGGGACTCGGGCTACATTTCTGAATTCTGCTGTTTACAATCTGAATTCAGCAACTTGAGGTGTGAGACTGGGTGGTTGGAGTGGAGAGACGAAGCGTACGACCGGATTGGTTCACATGGAGACAGTTTGCACGCTCATTTTAAACCAATTAATAGCCAAATCATTCTCAGATGATAGCAGGTGGGTTCTGTTTCTTTTGCTCTCCACGCAGACCGTTAACCTGTTCGATTGGTCAATACTACACAGACTACAAAAGAAAACTTCAGATACCAGTCCCACAGATATCTGCTAATCTGTTTATAGAGAAGGCTAACAAACTGGATCAAGAAAAAGGTTTTATTTCTCTGTAAGGTTCTTTCTGTAATGTTTTGAGGAGTTGCCCCAAGTGATTGCATTGTTGCCTGAATAGTGGCTTCCATATGCACTGTTCTCCCTCAATTCTGGACCATATCAGAAATTGTCCCCATTGGTCACTTAAAACATAAGAAGAATTAAAGAGTAGGGTTCAGGTTGAAAAATACCAAAGTTCCCCTTGAAGGAAAAGCACATTACACAGATCCAAGAAGAGTTCACAAAAAGTGACATCAAAAAATACATTTATTACAGTTTCAGCAACTTGAATCAACATTATGACATGTCCAGGCAAATGTAAGCATAGTACAATAAAATGGCTAACATCTCGATTCGACACATGTCGACAGGTACGTTGAGCAGCTAAGACCGGAGCAGGTTTCAGCAGTCAGCTGTGCAGTAATGACACGTTGATGTTAACCATGTTTGTCCCCAGTCCATCGTGGTCTCTCTGCCAGCTAACAGTACACCGGCTCATGACATTGTTGGCGCTTGGGGTGCTATATAGTCCCATTATATTGGAGAGAAGGCAGACATCTCTACAGCTGATAGCTCCAACACTCGACACCTCACTGCGTGCCACTCCTTTAGAGCCCCCGGCTCTGGAGCCACTCCAAGGGGAGCTTATCTCACTTCATTTTCAGTCAATGGCAGTTCTGTCTGGGAAGTCTGTTTCATTCACATCAGAGTCAGTAGTAATCTAACAAAGACGAATAAAAAGCCACGGAACTGCTGAAATGTGACCATGGAAGCCCAACACTAACCAGCCACTCGGGACACATGGAGACCACAGTCATCATCATCATCATCATCATACGATTCCTCAAAAGGGCAATCCCATAACTACTTACTTTAATAACAAACTCCACTCGCTTGAATTGGGACAAAGTCAACACGGTTAAGATGGTCTTTTCATTCAGGCAAACACACACAGAGAGAGAGAGAGAGAGAGAGAGAGAGAGAGAGAGAGAGAGACATACGGCCATGCAGAACAAATATAAAAGGCATCACTGTAACATTATTCAGTGTGTAGAGATGCTGAGACTACATGTAGTGCAAATGGCTCATGCTGAGCTAACAGGTACAATACAAAAGCGCCAGAAGGGTTTATACTACGTGTTACAGTGGCAACGAGGTCAAAGGTCACATCAGGAAAACATAACGGAAGGGAATGAAGGGTGTTTGGTTTCAAAGGCTGCCTGCAAAGGACCACCTGAGAGAACTAAAAGTCACTTGGGGTTAGGGACAGTCAGACATTTGTGTTCCTCATGGACACAACGGGGACTGTTACATCTATCGTTTGTACATTTACAATTACAGACATACAATTCACAAGCGCACATACGGAGGAATATGTACAGTATTTACAGAACGACTTCTCATTTAGATGAGAAGTGCAGTGGATGAAGACGCGATACTGCCCCACTGTGGTCGGATGGAGTAATACAATTAGCAAATGTCACTTCACAGTTCAGTCACTTATTTGACATTAGATGATAGAAACATATGCAGCAGGATAGGAGCTAATGTGCCTGTCGTCCAGGCAACATGCTTAGCTATGCATCTGGCAGCGCAACCAACAGGAAATACACTACCACTACTGAGGTCACTGAAGCGATACAATGAACTGCATGCCAAAGTTATTTTGTATTTTTGTATCTAGCAGGGAATGAGTAAGAGAGCGATCATTGCAGGCTCTGCATTAGTGTTTGGTTGGCCAATAGAGAGTTACAGCATCAGAGGACCCAAACATTAACTTTCATGAAAAGGCACTTTGGATAGATAAGTAGTCTCTAATGTTCCCACGGGTATTATTGTCTGATTAAAAAACATGAAATGAATACCAGATTGTAAATGTGTGCCAGAGTAAACATGATTGAAATAGGTATGAGTAAGAAATCAGAAGGAAGATTTGTCTGCTTTTCGTTCTGGTTGAGAGAACGAGAAGAAAGATGGATTTTGAGACATCTGGGTGGAGCCAGCCAAGCACTTTCCTTCTGTTTCCAGGCGTTATGCTAAGCTAAGCTAAGTAATATAAGAGCATTTCTTGCAAACTATTTCTTTAAGAGAAGTCTGGATTTTGTTTCCGCCTGTTTAAATGCCAGCGATATTGTTATACGTTACTTATGTTTTTTTGTATTACCACATAAGATACTACAGTGTTCCAGAGAGCACAGACGAGTATTCAACATCACCCGAACAGCACATTAAAACACTATGAGTTATCATGTCCTATAACTGTAGGCAGACATCTATGTCACATGTACGATACTTAGCACAGTGTTTCACCAGACGCTGTTAGACGGGCTTCACTAACAAGTAACAAATGGGGTTGCCAAGGGAACGCCGAACAAAACAGCATCGAGGATATATAATGTACACATCGTTTGTATATCGCGTGACATCCAACTGAGGCGGTTTTATACTGGAAGGTTTCACTTTATGCCTCGAGTCTTTGTCCCCGATACGACAGTGTGCACCAGCTGTGGGATTATTGCCGGTACGGGACACGTCGGATAAACAGGGTTTGCTACAACTATGGCACAGTTCAGTAGGTTGGGTCGAACGGAGAATCGGTCACGGTGGCGTTGAGTCAAGGGAATAGATGATGTGTGTGTGCTGGCAGTCCTTTTACGTGGAGACTTTGAAACTCACTCTGCCGCCATCTTCTCTATGTGGTCACTCAGCAGCTTGTACTGTTCTGCAAAGAGGACACACACACACACACACACACACACAGGTTAATTGTTCCCATTTCACAGTTGAAGCATCCATGGGACACTGACTACACTACGGCAGTGTTGCTTAGCAGCGTTGCTATGCACGAGTCCATGGCATACAGAATAACAGCGGTGTGTTGTTTGGGGCCTGTTGTGATACTGACAGACAGGGTTTCACTCGTCTGGAAAGTTAGCATGACGCCGACTGTTTGGACTTCCATTGAAGGGCAACAAAGTGATCCACTAGTAATGTGTGTTTGTGTGTGTTTGATTCGTCAACACGGCCTTATTGGATGATGTCGGCCTGCGATGCAGCCGGGTTCAACCTTTTATACCCGACGACTGAATGACATAATGGGGACATGCATGACATTTAGTCTCTGGCTAACTCTGGTGTAATTACATTGTTACTTTTGATTGGTGTGCAGTGTCCCTGCAAAATAAACACTAATAATAACAATAATAATAATAATAATAATAATAATGAGACTAATGATAGTTACTACTGTAAGAATGCAACCACAGCCAGCGGAGAGGTAGATTTCCCTTGAATCTCCCAAAGAGATGTTTCTGTATCTGATCTACTGTACCCACTTGGCTTGTTTGCATGAATGAACGCAACATCGACATATCACCTTATACGTTGGACTTGTTCGCAAAAAGTTGATTAATAACACATGCAGCGGATAAACATCATCGTTTATATGGGAAAATCTGATGGACATAAAGTCAAACATTCACTCTGTTTTGGGTCTCAACCAACTTATAAATGACATTTCTGGGTTCATTTGATGTACTGCTATCAATAACGTATTTTTATAAATGTGCTGACACTGTAGAAACCTTGTTACACCCGGCAGCGATCTGATCACAAAGCGAGACACTTCCAGATGTGGTCTGGCTGATCCCATCCCATTCTGATTACAAAATAGTGTATTCAGTTGGTTCCTTTCTGACATTGGTGTGTCTTCATATCTGCAGGTCTAAACTGCTGCTGCTATTGTCCTTCTCTTTAGGAGCTGCCGTGGTGTGTGGGACTTTGCTCGTGGTTGTGAGTTGCAATAGAACTCCATTACCTTCATGCAGGTTCCCAATGACTGCCTGCTTCTTCAGGAAGTCATTGCAGAGCTTCTTACTGAGCCCAAACGCCAGCATGTTATGAGTGAATGTCCTGAAACACACAAGTGTAGGTATGTTCTGTATTTACCATTTACAAAAAAACAAACAATAACTCAATACGTAACAAAAGAAACACGGTCCAACAGTAATGGATCTTTGTGCTACTACATTGACCATTTAATACGACATACTACATTTCAGCTTGATATTCATCTCTAGAACGACAGAAGGAATAGTCGTATTAAAGCTCACATTATCGACAGTCCCTGGCAAACACAGACATTCAGATCTTGTAACACTTCTTCACAAAACTCTTTTATTAATTGTATTAAACAATTAAAATTGTATGTCATATACATTTGCCATCATGGGGACCAATAACTTGTTTAACCACTAGGAGGCCTCCCTAAGTAACCTCTCAGCCTCCATGTCTCTATGTCAGCAGCTTTATATGAACTGCACATCCTAGTTTAAACACTAGATGTCGACTAAATATAGTGAAATTATCTCTGTGCAGAGAACCCAATATGTACATATATGATAACACATCTAAATATTAGACTTACAGATTTACATCTTTTAAGTGAACCCTGTAATTTTAAAGCAGCTGATACAGGAATACTGAAATGTCAAACCATAACCTGGTTTTCTGGTCTTGATTCTCTTGCAGTGTATCAGGTTCTACTAAAGTTTGGCCCGTGACTCCCACAATGAAACGGTTCCTCACCCCAGCTGGCCGAAGGCGATGTTCTCATCCATTTTGGAGCTGTCGTCCCTCTCCTCCTTGGTCATGTGACACCACTTCTCCCTGCAATCGAACAGAGACAGTCGGAGTCAGGCTCCGTTTGACCTTGAGCTTCTCCACAGAAACAGGCCAGGGGTCAATCATGAAATAAACATCACGCTGCAGTGGGTTCACATAAATCTACACGGTTGTAGATACGGTTGGACAACTTTCAGAAGCTTTTGAGGTGATAAATATGTTTTATTATCCACAAAAAAACAAAAACATTAAATAATAAAAAAAACACATTAACCAGCCACCAGCAAAAGAATATAACAATCAATTATTCATTCACAAAGAATCATCATTATTAACAAATGGATGAAAAGCGTCATTCATAAAACAGATATTTAGTAAAGTTGTAAACTGATTCCATGTCTGAAATCACCAACTAAGGTCAAAATAAACTGGGTTTAGGGAGGATGTGGTTAGGCTGCATTTATGCCACAAATAAGACACATATGCATGACATCATAAAGTAAGATGAGAGTAATAACCAGTATTACTTTCTGACTACAGGGTGAATCTACTTTAAAACCAACTCTCCCAATCAACAGATCATTCTGTGAGGAAATCTTTAGGAACTCTTGAGTTTATCACCCTTTAATTTGATCCCATCTGCATACTCTCCTTTCATCTCTCATTTAGAAGGCTTCCCAGCATGCTCTCGGGCCCCCTGTAGAGGGGTTCTAAATGTGAAACATGGTCTTAAAGAGGCCTTGAAGCTGCACCAATCAATATTTCATATTGGGTAAATGACTATGTGGGTACACCACATGACTCCAGGAGATCTACAGAGCATTTAAGTCATCTTTTTCAGCTCATTGCTGCTCTCACGTCAACCTCATTTCAAGCAGCAGCAACTCTATTCTGCATAAACATCTAATAAATAAAGTGAGCGGTAAGCGCCCAGAATCACAGGGAGAGACCAGCAGGTAAATACAGTGAAGACCTTAGCAGCTAAAGAGCAAAGCTAAACACGGAGTGAATATTAGACTTAAATTCATTTGATGGACACAAACATGACATTAATAAATGAATGCTGTCTACTGGTGGTGTAAACGTTAGCTAACCCGTTCACCTCAAACAGGCCAAGTGCCCCTCTGGTGTCCCCCAAGGGACCTTTTTTTCACAAAAGAAAATATACAGCAGTCAACAGTAAAATACATACTTTCTTGGTCTGTGTCTTTCTCAATTACACATATGATGCGTGTCAACCCAAAATATGAATTTGCAAGTCCAGAAAGGGTCAGTTTGTCGTAGATTCGTTGTCGTATCATTTAGTTTTATGTTAAACCGATAAGTGAGCGACATCTCTCGTCTTGCTGAATGTCTGAAACCAGCACATTAGCTTGCTAGCTAGATAACTTAACTAAATTACACACACAAGTGTAACGTTATCTTCAGGAGGCAACCTCCGGCTCTCCCAATAAAGCAAATTCTTCATGTGTTAAAGCTGCATTCTCTCTAATGACCACCAGGGGGCGACTCCTCTGATTGTATAGAAGTCTATGCTTCATGTGTTAAAGCTGCATTCTCTCTAATGACCACCAGGGGGCGACTCCTCTGGTTGTATAGAAGCAAATGCTTCATGTGTTAAAGCTGCATTCTCTCTACTTACCACCAGGGGGCGACTCCTCTGGTTGTTTAGAAGTCTATGCTTCATGTGTTAAAGCTGCATTCTCTCTACTGACCACCAGGGGACGACTCCTCTGGTTGTATAGAAGTCTATGCTTCATGTGTTAAAGCTGCATTCTCTCTCCTGACCATTAGGGGGCGACTCCTCTGGTTGTATAGAAGTCTATGCTTCATGTGTTAAAGCTGCATTCTCTCTAATGACCACCAGGGGGCGACTCATCTGGTTGTATAGAAGTATATGCTTCATGTGTTAAAGCTGCATTCTCTCTAATGACCACCAGGGGGCGACTCATCTGGTTGTATAGAAGTATATGCTTCATGTGTTAAAGCTGCATTCTCTCTAATGACCACCAGGGGGCGACTCATCTGGTTGTATAGAAGTCTCTGATTCATGTATTAAAGCTGCATTCTTGATACTGACCACCAGGGGGCGACTCCTCTAGTTGTATAGAAGTCTATGCTTCATGTTTTAAAGCTGCAGTCTCTCTAATGACCACCAGGGGGCGACTCATCTAGTTGTATAGAAGTCTATGCTTCATGTGTTAAAGCTGCATTCTCTCTAATGACCACCAGGGGGCGACTCATCTGGTTGTATAGAAGTCTCTGCTTCATGTGTTAAAGCTTCATTCTCTCTACTGACCACCAGGGGGCGACTCCTCTGGTTGTATAGAAGTCTATAGAAAATGACTCTACTTCTCTCTTGATTTATTCCCTCAGTAAACATTGTTAACGTGAGTGTTTCTCTCGTCTTTTTTTTAGTCTGTTTCTAAGTCTTCTTCAATTAGCCAATGATGGTCTATTTAGAGTCAAACAGACCATAAAGCAGGGAATGCTTAGGGCGGGGCTACTGTGATTGACAGGTCACTGCCGCCGTCGTAACATAACATCTGTCACGGTGACTACGTCCACTTCTTGTATCCAGTAGAGTTATGTGATCCAGTGACTCTTGTTCAGCCTGGAAGCGAGACCCTTTGTACATCCAGGTACGAAACACAGGCATCGGAACTTCAGAGAGAGACATCACTTTTGGGTGGAAGGTCTTTCTAATTGCACATCTTTAGCCTTATACCTCAATATTTCTACGACAAAATGCAACTTTCTTGATGTGCAAAATTATCTTTTAAATTGACAATGTGCAATTAATGGCACAATTTAAATAGCATCAAATCAGTATTTGTCTTTCGCCAATACCTATTTTCTTTCCAAAATAAGGTCCTGTGCTTGTCCACCGGAAAGAGCGAGACTCTTTATATCATTTATAATATGTCTCAGTTTGTTATGCGTGCCCCAAGGTGGTGTAGATTTGGCTCTACAATACAGCGGAAACACTTACTTTATTATGGATCATATCTTAACATAGAATTACATTACTTATAGTTTACTTGGTAAGGTACTGGCAGGAATAAATAAGCAGTTTTAAGGTGGATATTATGGCATGTGCAGAATATCCCTGCAATCAATCTGCAGTGGAAACATAGACGCGTGCAAAGAAAGGGAGCAAAGGGAACATGCAGATGGAGGGAGAGAAAGAAATATCTCATGCAAGAGGATGACTGGTGAACATGCAGTGAGCCGTGAGGAGGCAGATATCACCTTCTCACTGCCTCCAGATATGAAGAAATACCATCACGGACATTATACAAGATCAGGATATTAACACACTCTCACTCTCACTAAAATCATTTCAACAGCAGCATGACAGAATATCAACGGCATGCCAACAGAAGCCAGATGAAGAAAGATAAAAAATATCATCATAGGAACTCGTATGAATCTAATCAGCATTAATCTCAAAAACAACTATTATTCAAACACCGGCATCCCACACACACACACACACGAGTCCAATAATAACTACAAGCAAACCACTTTTTTATAATGGTAATGACGAGGACATTATTGCCCTGCTGTGATTTGATCTTTTCATTTATACACAACAAAGTTTTGAACTAGACTCCGGTTCTCCAGGCTGGGGGTTCACCACGAGAGACTATCACGGCTCACTAGAGCGCAGCTGACCAACTGTAAAGGGGAGGCAGGCGACTCACCATCACCCCAGGGAGGAACACCGAGCGGCTCTCTACTCCAGCACTCCTCATCACTGAGTGTCAGTAATCTATCACTTCTCTCTGTGTATCCCTCCGCTTTGTCTGCAGGTCACATTCAGGAAGCTCCTTCTGGTTTTCCATCCGTTCTCAGTCTCACAACCAGCACAGCTGGGGAGGAGAACGCGTCTTGTGGGACCATTGGGGGTTGTCTTGGCAACGAGGGAGTTTGGAAGTGTGCCATCGCAATAATCTTTGACTGTATTATAATCCATTGATACATTTGTAAATGCTACAAATTGGATAATCAAAGTTTCCTAACTCAAGTACAAAAATGTTCATGACAACATTATTAAATGAGCTAATTGTAAAGTCTAAAAGTCGACTCTTTGTATTGTGATATTCTATCTAATTAGTATTTTGATAATTAAATGGTAACGTGTTACTATTTACATTGATGTATTTACATATATTACTTGTAACTTCATTCATTTAGTTTCAGGCGTGAACATATACAGTTTCTATTTTGTGACGGCTTTATTTTGAAGAAGGCTTTCTCTAATTGAAAAGGTGAACTTTCCTGCACTGTTTGTGCCCAATTATAGTTTAAATAGCATCTCCCGCCACAGAAAACATTTTCTAACTGCTACGCTCAATAAAAAATATAAACGGTGGAAGAAAATTTTAAAAATCAAGATATGTTTTGTGATAATGTATCAATTCCCCAAAACATATTTGTAATAATAATAGTTTACCTGCAATGACTAACTTAGTAAAACAAAGGAGATGTGCTGCATCATGATAAGTATGCCATGGTCAGATATCTTTTTCAGTGTATTTGTTGAATATGGTTACATTTTGTAATTATTCTGGTGGCACGATTCACACTAACAGCGCTACGACTTGTTTTATTTTTGCCTTATTATTGTCAGAGTGAAAGCTTTGCTGTGTCTCTTCTTCGTTTGAGTATGCTTAGAGTTAGTGGTGCACGCATTTTAATAATGTAAAAGTACAAATTCTTCCTCACTTTATACACACACGGCACAAAGCATCACTGTCCTCTCAGCCTGCTGGCATGAAGCTCTTTATGAAACACAATGAGTCTCTGGCGCTAGCTGTCTGTCCCCTTCAGATACAATCTCAAAGCATCGGCCCTCCTCCTCACCATCGGGATTCATCTTTGCCTTTCCTATTAGTTTGACTATTGTATTTTAGGGCAGTGGACACATAGAAGGACAGACCTCTCCTCTTTCTCTTCATCCTGCGTTCCCCTGGCCGGCAGAAAGGCACAAGGAGACAAAGGGTTAAAGTCAACATGCAGAAAGAGGAAGAACAACAACAGCAGCTAGTAGACAGAAGAGATGAGAAGAAGAAGAGAGAAGAGAAGAAGAGCAGAAGGTGTGGGCATCAGAGCGTATCATGCTGAACATACTGAACAGCACGCAGACCCTTGTCTTTAGAAACAGCTCTTTGAGCCAACAGAACATCACTACAGGATCTCCAACCTTTATTCAATGTCATCTGACAGATACAGTGACACTGGAACACACAGAAAAACAACCCATTCATGTTTTACATTTGTTTTCCACAATCCAACACTGTGACATATTGATTTGATATATTATATTCATGCATCTGTCAAGATTCCCATCCAGACTCACCTTGTGGTTGGCGACCTCTTCTTCCTCTCACAATGAACGGCATCAAAAAATGCAGCGTTCCAAAATCTCAGCGTGTGCCTGGCAGAGAGAACAGAGGACATGTTACAGGTTCCCAGTCTGACTGCTTCACCACGCCACTGGAGATGTGTTTGCAAAGAGGGACATCATAGAAGGATCACTGTGGTTAAACCTGACACATGAACATGTTATCAAATCATGCGCTACTTCAGTGGTGTCCTAGGATAAACCTGAGGAGCCACAACGTGGTTTAGAGAGGGAAGAAAGAGAAAATAACATTGTTTCTCGTGAGAAATACTTAATATTACACCCCATAAACCCTGGCCATGACCAGCCAAGGAGGCCGCAGTTCGTTCCCCGTGTGGAACCAGAAGTCAACGCTGATGTTAGTGTCACGCAACATGCGTAGTTCCGTAACCACACTTCCATAGTTATTATAACCCAAACCACAATATTTTCCTAAACCTAACTAAATAGGAACTATATTTTGAAAAGAGCGTATGTAACAAGTCTAAATTCACGTGTTGCCAGCTCACATTTTTTGTAGGATATCCTACAAACTGATGTTCATCCAGAGCTTTCCCTCAACTTACCAGATGGGTTGCTGCTTCAGGTGGGTGTACAGGTACACCTTCTCTCCTTTCTTCTCCTCTGGAGCCTCACACACTGGGATGGAGGAGAACACATGGCACGTTACTAAATCACATTCTATAAAACCTTGGTGGAGCAAGAGAAGGTGCACTTGGATAACTGCAGTTCCAGAGAGCGTTGGTGCACCTTACCCGGTGACTTGGGCTCAACTGGGCTTTCTCCATCCCTAGAAAAGAGAATGTGGTAAAGAACAAGAGAAAGGAATGAAGACTGTACACGACCGTGTTAATAAAAAGAATTCAGGGACGCATTCGCTCACTCAGTCCTGGGAGCCACCGAGCCCCTCAGCTTGCTCTCTAGGCCTCCAAAGAAGCCTTTGACGTCAGTCTTGGATGTGGTTTTGAGGAGGCGCTCCGCGGCACCCTTCTTCACAGACAGCCAGGAGTTGGCCTTGTTGATGTACGAGTCCAGACCAGCTGGAGGACCTCCGCGATCCAGCAGCTCGGAGGGAGAGGGCTGGGACTTTCCTGAACAAGGAAAGAGCAGAGAGGTCAGAAGGATGACATCCATCTGGTATGGCATCACCCAAACGTTGCTTAGACCTTTAAAACCTCTACGAGGCCAACGTGTGTCTGTTGTGTCTGGCATCACAGATTGGTCTGGCTGATAAACAGGCAGCCGAGAACAGACTGACCCGGTCTGACATTTGATTAGCTCGCTCAGTCAACTCAGTGAGCTGCACGTGAAAACAATTATTTGTCCATCAACTTCGGCAGATCAATTAACAAATGTCTTTTGGGATTTAAATATGAACTACTTATTCCACAATATATATAAAAATCCACATGTAAAAAAAAATAAGATTCACAAATATAGTTCTGATGCACACGCAAATATTTCTTGTAAAAATAATTCAAATATTTAAAAAATAAAACCCTTGCCTAGTTGGACTCCCAAGTATAAAAATCGGATTAAATGAGCTCTTCCTTGTGATCTGATCGCCAGCATCCTTTTGGCCCATGGCGCTTAGAGCAAATCTTTTTTTGTGGATTTCTATAACATTCATTTAAAAGAAGACATATTTGTGTATGGGGCTGGTGAGTGTTTTTTTTTAGAGCGCATTTAAAAAGAGAATTTTGTGGAGAGAAGTGATTTATATAGAAATCCCAAATTCATGTGTGAATCCTCCTGTATGCATTCATTAACAATGAGACCCATATTCAGACGAATGATGTAGTGTTCATAG
The DNA here is from genome assembly GCF_009769545.1 of Cyclopterus lumpus. Lineage (NCBI taxonomy): Eukaryota > Metazoa > Chordata > Actinopteri > Perciformes > Cyclopteridae > Cyclopterus > Cyclopterus lumpus. Next base: position 24,456,302 of record NC_046971.1, read on the forward strand.
AATTCTAGCCTCGCTAGACAAAGAACTGTAAACATGCAAAGTCACGCTTTCCTCTGGACTCGGTAAGTTTCTTTGCAGTTTGTACTTGAAAATACTGACTGCAGGCGGATGTCGAAGCGGTGTTCTGTGCCACGCTGGTAGTCATTGCATAAGTGTTTGTGGTGCTGCTACAAGAGAAACCACAGGGCCATCCTGTGGATGTCATACACGCTGAACCAGCACCGGGCAGGATACGATAGGCGTTTTCTTTTGCAATCCAGAGCTCCGGTTTCCTTTTGAATATGTGCAATGAAAGGCTCAACACCTTGCTGTGGTTATGTTGAACTAGTTTATAAAGAAAAGTCGCTCTAATAAATGCTAGACACAGCAGCTTGAGTTAGACCTTACCACTGTAGTAGTATGTGAAGCACATCGTCATGAGGTTCTTGGCCGGGCTGTAGTCATCCATCTGGTAACATCTGTGAACACAGCATCTCTTTAGAGGATCCTGTCATGACCTCACTGCTAGAATTGATGTCATTTACTGGATGAAAAGGTGATATATTGTTCTTATGGTCAACAAATCCCATGAAAAGACACACGCCACAACGAGTTGATCCTGATAAGTGTTCTTCTTCCTGTGTGTCATAGAGCGCCATGTCCAACAAATATTAAAAACACACACTGTATTCTGGCTCAATCCCACGCACACTGTGCTACAACAAGAAATACTCACAAGAGCATCCAATGTGGATTCATCCGCCACACATCTTCTTTTAACTATTAAAATATTCTTTAAAATATTTTCTGCCGTTCAAGTTATGTTCTGTATTGAGAGATGTTGGTCTTTTCATGGGGAAAGCTGCATTCTGAATAATAATCAGCCTTATCCCTCACAGTTACATCGGATCAGACGATCCCAGCATGTCTGTCTCAACCACAAATCTAATATGGTGGACTCACTCAAACAGAACCACTGCAAAGGACTGCACCAGTCTGTAGAAGGTGGCTTCACTCACACATTTAGAGTGGCAGCGCTGTGAACACAGGAGCACCGAGGGTTAAACACAAGACCTCAACAACCTTCAGCTTACACACATTAAAACATCATACTGAAGATTTGACGACCACATATTTTGGTTTAGTGTCCTGCTTTTGTCCACTTGAATATGGGACTGAGTTCATGTATGTAGGGGGTCCATCAAGAACCTGTAATTCTTTGGCATTGTTATTTGCAATAATTGTCCTTCAAGCTTAAATAAAATGACGTCATTTCCCCATTTTTACCTGAGCGCTGACGTGTTTGGCAAACCACTCCCGGCCTTTGCCGTTCTCTCCACTGCACAGCTCTCCAAAACGAGCCTTCTCTTCCTGGTCAAAGTCCTCCCTGTAAAAACATGGTCCAAACCCTCATTACAGCACCAATCAGACCCTTCACAGCTGCTTTTATTAACTTAGTGATTTATCAGATTGATTTTAGTCTTCAGAAAATGACAGGTATTAAAAACCATTATCAAAATCATGTTTGGATTGATAGATAATGATCAAAGTTGGAAAAAAGAAGGAGAAAAAAGAAAAAGCATGCACAATTTGAAATACCAAATGAATTCTGTATTGTTAGCAAAGCCAAGATGTGCAGTTGAGTTACAACTCAGAGGGGGCACACCTTGTTGTATTCCACCAAAGCTGAGCTCCAAGCACCAAACATTTATATGTTTATAATTAAATACTTCTTGAGAGTTATGGTACATTTCCAGAGGATCCGTCATCTCCTTGTTTCTCATTCATTTTCTGTGTAAACAGACTCATTTGCATGATATTGAAGTATAGTCTACTTTATGTAAATCAGTGGCATCCAGGGTGAGACGGCCAAAAACTTTTAAGCTAACCGCTTCTGATCTGAAAGGAAGAAAAAGTTTCCCAAACATTTACTGTATATAAGAAGTGGACTATGGTTTTGAAGCCCAGAGTTTCGTCCGTCGCCATCTTGCTTTTTTGCAACCAGAAGTGACACGAGAGAAAACTGTGAAAGGGTTAAAGTTTGAGACGAAAACAAACTCCCAGACCAGACAGAAGTCGGTTTGCCATCTGTACGTCACTGACCAAAGATGGATTACAAATTACCCAACAGAGATCAAGAAATGAAATGAATAGGCCGGCAGCAGAAATGCCAGAGGAAAACAATCAAGTAATGTCTTTGAAAAACAAAAAGGTACCCTAATGTTTAAAAGTGCCCGTTTAACATTTCACCTTGCTCATCTTTGATTTCTTATTAAATATTCATGCATCCGTTTGACTGCTGTCCCCACTGGGCCTTTAATGGTGAGTCATGGGAACCTCTGACCGGGCGACATTTTCAAGTCATTCTGGGTGACAAAAATGGAGCATCTGAATGTAAATAGAGCCTAAAGGAGGAGGACTGACCACACAGTCAGGGAGAATGAAAAAAACAACTGATGGGTGCTGCTTTCTACATCCATCATGGTTGACACAACTCGGATCTACATTCATGCAATGGAGTTGCACATTTCATATGATCATGAACATCATATCTTAAGGAGCTTGTAGTACCATATTGCCCCACTAGAGAGCTGCGCTCACTAAATGCGGGGCTACTTGTGGTAGTCCAGAGCCTTCAGGTATCAAGCTCCTCTTTTATGGAACCAGCTTCCACTCTCAGTCCGGGAGGCAGACACAGTCACCTCATTTAAGAGTAGACTTAAGACTTTCCTCTTTAATAGTGCTTATAGTTAGGGCTGAATCAGGTTTGCCCTGGTCCAGCCCCTTGATATGCTGCTATAGGCTTATAGGCTGCTGGGGGATGTTTTAGGATACACTGAGCACCTATCTCCTCTTCTCTCTCTCCTTATGGATGAATTTACATCTCTCCATTGCACCGTATTAACTCTGCTTCCTCCCCAGTCTTTGTGACTTCACATCTCCTAGGGTCCATTGGACCTGGAGGTGTCTGAAACCTCTTGCCTGGTGAGCCGGCCTCCTGCCATGGTCCTGGTGATGCGATGCGCCCCGCCTCCCCTCCTCTCTAACTCCTTCTGTTTCATGGATTGTGGAGGTCTGGATCTTGGTCCATGCCTACTACTCATTCATAATTTCTGTCATATTCATTAAATGTGTTTCTGTAACTCTGTAACGCTGTTCATTCTGTACACATGACATCTATTGCGTCTGTCCATCCGGGGAGAGGGATCCTCCTCTGTTGCTCTCCTGTAGGTTTCTTCCCTTTTTCCCCCGTGAAAGGTTATTTCGAAGGGACAGGGATGTCGTATGTGTACAGATTGTAAAGCCCTCTGAGGCAAATTCATAATTTGTGATACAAATAAACTGAATTGAATTGAATTGAAGTAAATGTTAAACTAGGGTAGCAACTTCCTACTTTCATTAAAAACCACCCAGTTACAGTTTATGGTTAATAGATGTCATAAAGCACTAAAAACTAGATGAGAAAAAGTGGTCTCCCTTCCCTTCTATGCTGAAGCTTTAAATCTCCTCATATGTGAATTGCAGACAATAGTTTACATTTTGACAGACATTCATCCATCGGTTTATCTCCAAATGCAGGAACAAAATTGACAATAATGAGTCACTGATGCTGTTTACTGTTGTGAAGATTGTGTATTTGCATTCTGCCCGAACTTTTGTCTTGTGAGAGAAAGAATTTGCAATTTCTTCTGTAAAAAGAGAAAAGCATGTTTTAAAGCCCCTTTGTGCACAATTATGTAGAAAAGAGATTATAGCATCTTTCAAATCCCTCTGATGGCATTAGTTTATGTTTATAGAAAAATTATATAATTATGGTGAAAATTGGTTCAGTCTATTTTTCTAGGAGTTGCAAAAAGTTTTTGGGGACTTTGAATCTGTCAATCATGTTGCTTTTGACTGATGTAATGATTAGTACACGTAGATATAAAGAAAGAGTTCTTCCTTACCTTCCATGAAACACCTTCTCCACATAAGCCTTCATGAACTGCCTCCTCTCCACCGTCTCGCTGTCGGCGTCCTCTCCACTGTGAGCGGACGACGATGACGACCTCCTCAGCTCCCACATGTGAGAGGGCGGGTCCATGTCGTTCTCGCTGTCCGCCGACTCGGTGGCATCGCTGTCGTTGTCTCCGTCTTGGTGGTGGTGGTGGGAGCTGGGCTTGGTAGGCGCCATGGGCTGTGGCAGTAAAGGCTGCTGATGGACTCCCATGGAGGGCGCCTGCTCTGGGGAGAAAAGGTCGGTATGTCCGTGGTGTTTGCCTCCATCTATGCTGAGAGCTGTGGGCAGGTCAAAGTCTATTAGGTTGTCCACTGCTACGCCCTCCATCTTGGCAGCAGGTCCCTTCCTGTAAATGAGGGGGATCGGAGACGTGGGTTCTGGTTGGAGGTCTCAACTGTCGCTATTGGGTTTCGATTGCGCAAACCCCCCCCACCCCTGAGGGAGCCGACATCAAGTGAAGTCACACACCCAATTCATCTGTGAACAAAGGAAGGAGAAGGTTATCTTTGTAATCACCTTTTACACTCAGTTAAACATGCGCTGCTGGCAACATATTAGAGGCCATGCTAGTAAGCTAAGTGCTAACATCAGCACGCTAACAACACTAGCTAACATGCCGTTGAGATGCTGGCTGCCTGGGAAACTTCATTGTGCATGCTTGATCACTGGAATGGCATCCTGGGACACTGGAAACATAACCATCAAAGATGTTAGAGGCACCGATTCTGATATCGGGTTTATACTGAATAAAATAGCTGGAATAGGCATCAGTGACAATTACATTGCAATGTAGTTTACAAACTATATACTGGACATTATTATTGGAATTTGTATTCCTGTTTAAATATTGACCAATGTGTTGCTGCATTTAAAAAAGGTATCCACTTGAATTGTAATTCATGTTCATTTGGAAGATGCTGGAGTATGATTTACTATTTTCATAATAAATATTTCATCTTCAAGAAAATGTATCCTAATGTATTTATGTTTTACATTTTGTTTTACAAAGTTTGGAAAGCAATGTTTTGGGGAAGACACTTTACTTTAAATTACTCCCGAGGTACGAGTACGTGCCATCGTTTGTGATTATGAATTAGAATTCGGTCTCATGGCACCTCGCCATACTTACACCTTCCATGACAAGTCAGAATATCTGCTGTGACTGACAATATTGCCATTTTGTTTCACCAAATTGTTTAGTCTGACATCGTGTTCGTGTTGGAAGGGCGACTGTGGCTCAGTGGTGAGCAGGGTCGTCCATCAATCAGAGGATCGGCGGCTCGATCCCCGTCACCACTAGTCCATGTCGATGTGTCATTGGGCAAGGCACTTAACCCCTTTTGCACAGAAGAAATGACACACTCACTCTTAATCCCGCCTACAGAGCTCCGACTGGTGGGCGGTTTCTCAAAGCAGACTAGTGCTGCACAAATGAGTCTGTTAATTGATTTGTCAAGATGACGCATTTTACTTTCAATTAACCGGCAACGATTCTGATAATCAATTCATTGTTTGAGTTCATTTTCAAGCCACTATACTCAATACGTGATGGTTTCAGCTTTTCAAATGTTAAAATGCATTGCTTTTCCTGGGCTTACATTGTGATCAACGGAATATCTTCAGACTTTGGATTATTAGTCGGACAAAACAATCACCATTGGAAATGATGCTCATTTTTTACTGCTTCCTGAAGTTGTATGGATTGAATTTGATTCATATTAATAATATTACATTTATAAAAAAGAAAATTACAATACGCAGCTTGGTGGATATTAAAATAACCGTTACTTGCAGCCCAGCTCCAGTCCTATTTGAATCAATGAAAATAATGTGGAACTTCTTTTCTTGCTATGAAAACATGAACATGTCTGCTGTGAAAAAGTGGTATTATAGATGATGTCACTGTAGAACAACCCTCAACCCAATAACAAAAGTAGACGTAGGAAAACATAGATGTTATTTATATTCTCTCAGCCTTGCTACTTATAATAGCAAATAAGCAAAACACAAGAGGAACATGGGCACATAAAGTAAATACACCCGTCAACCTTTTTGACTCAACAATACACAACAACTCTTTTGGCACACATTCAAATGTACTCCTCACTTAAATATGTTAGGTTCAAATTACTTTCTTTAACTTCCCTTTACTTTTGTGTTTGATCAGAAGTTTCCTGAAGGAGCAGCTGCATTCATTTATCACAATACGAAAGAGGACTACTGCGTATCAGTTTGCATTCCACAGAGGAAAGCATAGAGATCCTTTGATTAAATAAGGTTACATGATGTTGTGATAAGGCTCAGAACATAGTCAATATACACACACACATACATGTGTGTGTGTGTGTGTATATATATATATATATATATATATATATATATATATATATATATATATATATATATATATATATATACACCTTTCAGTTGTCTGCTCGTGGTTACGACATCTTAAGTGACTATTGAAGCAAACTAGTTCCTTATTATTCATAAGTCAGCATTGATATCGTGCAGATAACAGGAAGATTGAAAACGACATATACAGGAAGCTCAAATCTTATCTGATCTGGTGTCTGCTGCACCTCTGTCCATCTATTGTGTCAATCAAACAGCACTGTACTCAAATCAATGTTAAATCAATGAGCACAGCACGGCCTCATACTGCTGACTCCCACAGAGGCTTCCCAGGAGCACACACACACACACACACACACACACACACACACACACACACACACACAACACACACAACACACAGAACACACACAACACACTAGACACACTACACACACCCCTCCTTCCCACACAAACAGAGCCCCGGGGGAGGTGCTCCTCCCGTGATGGAGGACACTGAGCAGATACCGAGATGCTTGAGTGATTTGGTGTAGAGGACCTCTGCTTGTTGCTATCGGCCTTGCGGCACAACGGCATCACAAGGTCCCCGTCCTTCTCTCTTATTTCTCCTCTGCTGTGTGTGCTGCACTTGGCATGATTCACACATGGAAGCCAGCGCCATTATGCAACGTGCCCCCGAGCCCTCTCCCACCCCCCCAGGAAAATCATGCAGCACACACGTCCATCAGTTGGGCAAGATAGGAGCGAAGGCTTTCACAGTTCATCCATCTCCGTCACTCCGGCTTTATGAGTAACATGCGGCAAATGCAAAGCAATAAATCAGCTGTTCTGCCATGTCAGATAGAGTATTATAGAATATTCAGCATGTGGCTTTGAGCGAGGTGCCTTCAAAGTCCCCTTCTCAGGCCACTAGACTGTTAAGTGCTCTCTCAAGCATTCCTGAATAAAGCTCAGCCTCATGGGGGTGGCAACTGAAACCTACCATGGGCCTTTCAGGACGCACAGTCCTTTTGCTTCCTTGTGTAACTTGAGTGGGTACGTTGTTCAGTAGCCTCAATAATGTGTCCACTGGGATGCCTCAGTCACTAAAATGGAAACAATGAGTACATTCTTTGGCTGAATCAGGTTTGCCCTGGTCCAGCCCCTTGATATGCTGCTATAGGCTTATAGGCTGCTGGGGGATGTTTTAGGATACACTGAGCTCCTCTCCCCTCTTCTCTCTCTCCTTATGGATGGATTGACATCTCTCCATTGCACCTTACTAACTCTGCTTCCTCCCCGGAGTCGTTGTGACTTCACGTCTCATAGGGTCCATTGGACCTGGCTGTGTCTGAAGCTGGTCCTGGGTCCTGACTCCTTGCCCCTGCTTCTTGCCTCATTGGCCCCTCTCCTTCTTTGTGCCTCATGCCTCAAGGGCTGACCTCCTGCCTCCTGCTGATGCCCCTTCTCTCTTCCTCCTTCTGTTCCATGGATCGTGGTTGTCTGGATCGTGGTCCATGCCTACTACTTATTATTCATAAATGTCTGTCATATTCATTGAATGTGTTGTAACTCTGTAACACTGTTCATTCTGTACACATGACATCTATTGCTTCTGTCCATCTGGGGAGAGGGATCCTCTTCTGTTGATCTCCTGAAGGTTTCTTCCCTTTCTTTTCCCAGTGAAAGGTTTTTTTCTATTTTTTGGGGGAGTTTTTCCTGATCCGATATGAGGTCCTGGGACAGGGATGTTGTATGTGTACAGGTTTTAAAGCCCTCTGAGGATATTCGGTAATTTGTGATTTTGGGCTATACAAAATGAACTCAATTGAATTGAATTAGTACTGACAGGAACGGTGGCGAAAAGTTATGAAAACCAAGACTAAGACTGTAATACACCAGAATCATCCATTAGGTCCAGTGCTGCATGACTAAATGGTATTTTCCACCACGGCCCTGAACCAACAATGATTATCAGTCTCAGAACTGATAGCAGTCCTCCAGCTGAGCTGGATCAGACCTCTTCAGGCAGCAGGGAGTGAGTGAAGTGTTCTCAGAGCAGGCATGTTGTCTAGAGGAGCTCTTCTAGTGGACCCAAACAACACTGGACTATACTTTGTGTCACCTGATTACAGGTGTTAAAAGGGGCAGTCATAACTTTTACCAGTTTCTATCACCAACAACTACAGTACTACAGTTTTAAAATCAGAAATCCACCAAATAACTACCACTTATTATATGGTGAATATGTTTTATGGTACAACATATCTTCATAGTTGTTCATTTAAAGCAGCCAAACAGCGGCAGAATGTGACAGCTGAGCTGCACAACCTCACACATCACATGCTACAATAGGGGTGTGACAAGCTGAAGTGGCTGATGGCAGATAAGTCAGGTGTAACATCTCAGCTGAGGTTGACCAGTGTAACAGCTGAGGGGAATGATGTAATCTGTTAGTGCACACTGAAGCGTACTCAACTAGAAGGGCACTTGTCCTCGGCCAAGCCAACGTGATCTCAGGGCTGGAATTTGAAGCCCAGAGACCCGGCTGGCGGAGGCAGAGGGCCCCATTTTGTAACGTTAACCAAAATAAAAACATTATTCCCCCCCCCTGTGATTTGGATCAGCTCCAAAATGCAATGGGTTGCGTTCTTTCTTCGTCCACGCTACACCCTTCTACCAAGTTTTGGAAGAATTGGGACAATAGTTTATCTGTAATCCTGCAGACAGACACACCAACAAAGTGAGGAATGAGACCTAAAACCCAGAAATGAGTCAGCATCTATCTCGTTCCGGTTGACTCGCCTGATGCCTGAAATAAGGTCTGTGGTTAACAGACGAGATGTTTTGTTCTTTGAAAGAAAATATGTCAGTAAATATCCCACTCATGAATACAGAAGCATTTATGCGTCTTAAAAAAGGTGCTTGTAAACGTGTTATCCCTGCAGTACTCATAACAGCACAGAAAGGTCAGAGGACACTTAAGCAATCTGCTCAATACTAATACCATTACCACCTCTTGACCTAATTCGTCAAATATAATTTTGTTCCCCGCCCTTATGTTGCTTCATCACAACCGAATATGTAACAGCGGAGTCTAGACAAAACGCCTGCTTGTGTAATTCATGCTCTTATAGAAGACACATGTCCCCATCTTTACAGACTTGAGTGAGGGCAACAACAAAGCAAACCAGCAACTGAACCAACACTACAGAGCCAGGGTGAAATGAGTGATGGTGCCATAAAAGCTGGGAGGAAGTTCTCCTCCGTGTGCACTTCCAGATAGCACCAAACACAATCCGCCAACCCAAACAACTCCGGTAATACTTAGTGAGGTTAATTAACCTTTCTTCAACTGGCAAATGGCTATTAAAGATCTCAATGGGAACAAAAAATAAATGGGGACTTGTGCTCAATCTAGAAATGCTTCTCGACATCATCATCATTTCAGGAAAAATGTCTTTAACATATTCAATACAGATCTCCTGTGTGCAGTATCCACAGTCCATGGTTATGGTTATGATGTACTCATTATAAAAGGGAGACCGGGGACACTTTTCTTTATTTTCCTTCATAACTCGCAGACTACTTAAAATGCACTAGCCATCTTTTGATATAAGACACATATATATGTTAATAATACTATTGATATATTTTCACTTGATGACAACACTGTTTTGGCTTCTTTTTTTAAAATAATAACACTGACAAAAGAAGTCATATGTATAAATAATCACACTTTCTGTGAACACACAATATTTTCTACAAAGAAAGTATGTTTATTAATAAGCCAGCCTTTTAAATGTTAATTTACGTATACATTTAGTGAAATATGTTCATTTTCTAACAGAAAAAATGCTGACATCCAGCAGCTATGAGACAAACACATGTATCACCACCGCTTGTTCATATTCCATTATAACCAAAACACTAGAGCAACTGCAACTGAGCCATTTAAACTTCAGACAGCAGGAGAATGAAATACTGCCAAAAGAAGTAACTTTCATACCTGTGTTGAGGTGAAACGACCCTGCTCCTCTCCCATAGGCTGAGAGAGGAGAGTCATCACTGCAGCCGGTTTCTGATTGGAGGGATTGAGTGTGTCTCCCCTTCCATCACAAAGGGCCAGGAGTGATCTACAACCTGCTTGTATACCTGTTATTCTATATGGACAGACTCCATTCAAAAGACGAGCTCATTGTATAATGCGCTGCTTAGCAAAGGATCGCAAAGTTACCATAAAGCAGCATGACATGTTCTAAAATATGATCGTTATTATTAGACACATTTTGTTGGAACAAGCTTGTTGAACGTCCGCTTGATGGATGATACACAATAAACAACCCGCTGTCTGTCCCGTTTCATGTGGCATATGTCGTTAGAAATAAGCCAGCTCGACCGTCCCCAAATGAGCTGTGGTAAAGAGGTGGCGGGTCGGAAACACTACGGGGCTCGTGAGGAAGAAGCAGCTCGGAGTGAACACAGCCAGACGCTGACGTTTCCTGGAACGGTAAGCGGTGTCATTTACAGGCGGACCGGGATACCCCGCGTCCGTCCCGCACGTGAGGCCACGTATGCTGCACATTAAACCCATTTTAATTCAACGGTAACGGACAGAAACCTGAGGGGAATGACCCCCCTCATTCAAACACACAGACAAGCTATCGCGAACGAGCCGTAGAAGAGTGACAGTTGCTATTTGGTGAGACGGCGTCAGAGGAAACCGTTGTACGTACATGAATGGTCGCGAATGGTCGCGCGCTGAGGATAGACGGCCGCTCCGCGCTGCTGTCGGTGCGTCGTAGGTCTGTGCTCACTGGGGTCTTCAGGGAGGAAGAGCGCAAGCGCAGAGAGAAGGCGGATCACGACGAGGGGGGAACCCAATGACGTCGCCGAGTAGCGCAGCCAATGAGACGCGGTGCTGCTTTAAATTGGCATTATTATGACCGGATATTTCCTACACAATAAAAGTACGGTGACTAAAGTGTGGAGTGACAATACATTATAATTTAAGAACGGGTTAATTCTTTTTTAATTTTTTTTAATTCAAGTCCTTCTTTCACATTCCTTGGATATTGTCCATACATAATTTCATTAATATGAATATTTCATAAAGAAAACAGAGGGTAAACTGCGATTAGATTAGGTTTGTCGATATTCTTGTCAAATATTTTGAAAAAGAATGATATGTTATTATATTATTATTAGAGTAGAATTAAGAGTATACTATAATTTAAGTACATTTGAGAGAGTAAATCAGATACAGAAATACCTTTTGCAATATGTGGGCCCACCAGTAAATGACTGTAATGTTAACTGTTTAGTAGTGTTTCTATGGCACATCTGAGGCATATTTGTAATTTGTGATTTTAGGGCTCTACTAAATAAATTGAATTTAATGGAATGGAATCTGTTTTTCTGGCCAAAACACACTGATTTTCTCGCAGTGTAACAACGCTTACTGTTGTTTTTTATTATTGTTGGTCCTGTTATATTTTTTATTTTCTTCAGTACATGTCCCTCCTGCCTAAGCACATGATGATGATGTATATTGGTAACTATATTTCCCTATTTTACATTAGTATCTATTTAACATTATTTTAATTCGTGGGAAATCACCTTAATTCCCAATCAATGGGAAATGTCACTCACCTCCATGATTTCTGTTAGCTCTCAAAGAGACATTTCAAACTGCATCCAGAAGCCATGCCATCAGTGTGTGTTCACAAGGGACACATTCCCTGTCTTCGCAAGGAAAGGGTTTTCTTTATTGACAGCCATGTCAAAAGAGACCCTTGCATGGAATTAAAAGACTTGCAAAAGAAGGCCAGTAAATCCTTTAATAAATGGGTGCAGGCAGGGATTAAGAGTATTAGTCAGTTACAGTGAGAAGGCATAAGACCTCTCAAACTGTGGACCAATACATGCATAGATCAGTTTCCAGCTTTGGCTGCTGCTGCTGCTGCTGCTGCTAACTCTTCCAGCTTCAGAGGCAGGACGACAGTAACAAAATGGACCCGGTCCTTCCTCAGTTTCTGTCTCACAGTCTGCGTCAGGCCCAGCTCCAGGTACTCCTGCTTCTGCCTGTCATACTGAGGCCAGACGACGAGCCCGGGCCCGTTGGGAGAGCTGCAGACACATACAACCATGTCAGTGATGCAGCGCAGAGAATGATGCTACCGATTCCATACGGTCAGCCTCGGCATGCTGCCACTTTTATATGTGCACTTATACACATAATGTGAGGCATATACTTCCTTCTTTTGATTCAGCCTACTTATCTTTTATTCCACTCCTTTCAGTGAATGTTTGCTGCAACAACTCAACCCTGATATACTGTATTAATACATGTATGCACAATGCACATTCTGCTGAATATGTATTGCTCTCAATGAAGCAGCCTCTCTAGCCAGTCTACCACTAATCATTTATTAAAACTCTATAGGTGAATAGGGTGTTTTTATATACATATATATATATATATATATATATATATATATATATATATGTATCTTATCGATTAATGAATTAATTACTTACATCGAAGCAATTATTAATTGTATTAGAGGTTTTCTGAAATTTTTTACATATCGTGATTCTGAATCATTTTGCAGATAGGAGGTTTTGCACTTTGGCCATCGATATGCAAATTAATCATTATCTTATTTATATAACATATATATATATATATATATATATATATATATATATATATATATATATATATATGTGATCATTTTCATGCGTTTCCAGAACAGAAATTTGAACATTGGATAAAGGTTTCAAAAAATTATTATTTCCCTTTGTTGACATATCAGAGGCAAATATGTTTACAGATGGAATTTTCCCACCCAGCAGACACAGAACATTCTAGAATTCATTAAGACATTAATAAGAAAGCTGAGAGACTGAACTTACAACCAGATCACTGAGCTCCATAGAACTGAGCGGATCTGCAGTCAAATATAGGTCTAAGATCAGTTTTTCTGTTGTTATTAATATGAACAGATTGATTAGTGCGGCTGTAATGATGTTGTTGTTCTCAGTGCTTGCTCACCCAGTCCGGGTGAAACTGCCCCAGTATGACATCATGGTCCTACAGAGTCCTTCATCCTCCTTGGTGATGTTGCCTGAAGATTGGACAGGAAGTGACTTCAGTGCTTTTATGCTGTAATCCATTCATTCCTTTATCTATTCCACAAATGGAGTTTTACAGAACTTAGTTCGGGAACAATGACCACGCCCCACTTAAGTACTTAAGTCCAGCACACCTGTTCAACCCACCTTGACTCTGTCTCCACATCCCTCCCCCACAACCCCTTTGTTTCGAACATATTGTTCTCTCCCTCTCACAGGAACAACGGGGGACTCCGCTCTCCGAAGCTTCAAACAAGACTACCCCCATCCACGAGTCTCCACTCCCCCGTTCTCACCAGCCACGGGGACACCGCCGACCCCGCCGACCTTCCCTCTCTTTCTTCCCTCTGCCCCCTCTTCTTCCCTTACCTCTTACCCCTCGACCTCCATCCCTTCCCCCTCGACCCCATCCCTACATCCCTTCATCTCTCACCCCTCGACCCCTTTTTCCGTTTCATAACTTTTGCAATAAACCATTCAAACCCATATCGCTACTAGCGTGATCATTGTTAGTGAAAGTCCCAATAGAGGCCATGTCTGATATCCATATTACGTTACCGCTCACACATTTGTAATGACACAAGACGTATCACCCACCTATGATCTTTGTATGCCCACTCCAGAAACATCCACCGAACATGAAGCCAACATCGTCTGCGTGATCCGCCTTCACGAAGCTGGGTCTGGTGTCTTTGTGAATCTCAGCGCGGTGAACAAACTCATACATGTAAACCGGAACGCCCACATCTGAATCCATCCAGGGGATAACAGACAAGGGGTGCACGTTTGAGATGAAGGTCAAAGATCAACAACGCTTCCTACAGGGTGATGTATGAACTCTTTGAGGCTTCCCGTATGACATTACAGGAGCATCAAGTCATCTAGCCTCTAGACAGACCAGAATGTCTCGCACATACTTTCTGACCTGAGTGGTATCCGGCCACCATGACGACCGGCAGCGTCATCATCAGGTCCCCCACTATCTCGGTGAATGCGTCTCTGATCTCCTCTGGTGTTTTGGCGTCTTTCATGTACTCGTCGGCGATGAGATTGTTGGCGAAGGAGACCTGGAGCAGGGAGGAGGGTCGGACCTTCAGGTTTCCCTTCTGCAGCAAATTCTCATCGGCAAGAAAGATGACTTCATGACCTCTAATCAAAAGGCCTGATCCATTCGCTATGTAAATATTGTTGTCGTCTGATGTGACGAATATGTGATCAATGTGGCAATATGTTGCCACAGGTGATAGGTTAAATGAACTAATGGATATCCTCATGAAACTTCCCAAGTTGATTACTTACATCAAGATCTTTATTTTGATGCTGTTGAAAAAAAGTGTCTAATCAAAAACTCGTAAATTTGTATCCATTTCTTAGAGTGTTTTACATACAGCGGCAGGGCTTTGTGACATCACGACTGGTCTGGAAGCTGCTTACGGTTCAGAATGCTGCTCAACTCGTGTGATGTAATGGAGTGTAAGTGTAATGTGGAAACTTCAGTACACATCTTTTGTATTTTCGGACTGGTTATATGTGTGTATATTATTTGTTTGTTTGTATGTATTATTATTATTGTTAGTATTATTTGTTTGAACAGGTGTTGCATGGGCTGGAAACCCATCAGCTATGGGTCTGACGACAGACAGGCCTTTTGGGGCGAGGGCCTTTATTTCCTGTACAGCCAGCAGACATCCGGTGTAAAACTTCATTGTTTACACTGCGATTAGCAACTTCAGATGTGAGACTGGAGTTGAAGTTAAAAGACAATGTGTACGTCTGGATGGTATCACAAGTAGCCAGTTTACAACCTCATTTTAGACCAATACAAATCTGAAACCATCATCAGAGGATAGCCAGTGGGTTCCTAGATTTAGCTCTCCACCTTCAACCAGTCCGCTTCAACGTGATTGGTCAGACTACAACCGGAAACCAGAACAGGTCAGATGCCAACATATTGTCCTGTTGCCTACACATTCTATATACACATACTAGATACATTTGTTTATGTTTATGGACATAGTGTCTGCAACCTGCTTGCCTCAAGTTGTCCCATGAGGGATGGATTAAGTTTAAAAAATGGAAATAAATTGTTGCTATTGATACTACTGTAGAGTTGTAATAGGTTATTTTGATTTGCACATGTACATAAAGGAAGTCTTATGTTTTAAATTAATACATAAAGAATGTTATGATAATTAATAGGAAATACTATGAAGAATATTAAGAGGAATGTATTATAAAGCATAAGAGACGATCACTGTTTTATTATTGTAACTGTATGTAATGATAACTGTATGATGCATGAGAATGAATGGTAGTTTATTGCTTAGAAATTATAGTTAAAATTGAAGCGGGGTGGGAATCCATGACTTTTATTCTGAAGGCAAGATAAGAGGTTTTATTCTGAAGGGAACTTCTTTGTCTTGACGGGAAGTGTGACGTTTGACCCCTCATCTTGAAGTGGCCTTATCCCAAAGTTGTACTGGGGAAACGTTCTTTTATTCGGCTTGAACGGACCAGACAGAAACTAAAACACATGGAGGAGTTTTTGTATTGGACTGTGGAAGTTTGTCTCATTCCGGCCCCACGATAGTGAACGTAAATTGTCTCTATTAACTTTTGTCATTAAATATTGTTTAACTTTAATTCATCGAATCCTGAATTTCCTTGAGCCCGAGACGTTCTAGTGGCAGAATCTTTTCACTACCATCTTTTGAATGAATAGTTTTAGGTTTATATTTAAGGGGCAAACAATTGGGTGGTAATGAAAATATATTAAAAAAAACAATTAAAATCAACCAGTCATCCAATAGCAGCATCAGCTGATAGAGCTCACCCCTGTAGGATTTAACATGTTCACCATTGCCAGCACAGACTCCCTGTTCATGCCATTCTCCCAGCCAGGAGGGGCGAAGATCTGTGATGGGACAATGCTTCAGAATTAGTTCAATATGAAGTACAAATACTTCAGGATCAAGAAACCAGGGAGTGGATTTGCCACAGAGGCTATGTCTGAATACTTTGAGTGAAAGCATGGACTGCTGTGTGACCTGAGGCAGGATCCATCCAAACTCATGGTTGGTTATTCCCATCATCACTGGAACCCTCAGCACTTCTCTCCTCTTGAGCAGCTCCTCTGCTGTGTCAGTGAGAAACACTCCGTCCACCACGGCTCCCAGGTAGATCCTCATCTGAACACAGGACACAAGAACGTAAAGCAAACCTCCAATGGCTGTTCACCAGCCAAGGGTGTGCACAGGCTGCCATCTGGTGGCTAAACGTAGGGACAGCATCTGGAATCCAGATTTGGCAATTTATACTGAAGCTTTTTACTGTGAGGTTTCTATTCTAGTTTGCTCACTCTGTGACTTCAGCTGCTTTCTTGATCAAATATATATTACTTTTAGTAATCCACAACCTCGAAATGTTCTTATGTCTGAAAATACACAGCACTTTGTAAAATCAGAATGTTTTCTGGTTAGTGTTGCAACAGAAGGATCCAGGAAATGCATTAAAACACACAATCAAATCAGAGCTAGATAGGTTTCTACAACAAGACCATTTACCTTTTTAGTTGCATCAACAAGCTCGTCTTTACTTTTCCGGCTCAGACACTGGACCAGTTCCTCCGTGCTGCTGCGGTCGCATCCAGTAAGGTTGGCAACAATCTAGGTATAGATTGTTATAGCAAGAGAGCCATACAGAACATTATTAGTACATGCACATGTATCCTGATGCAATAATTCTCTAGACAAAGTGAAACCCTGTACTTATTTTACTCTGGTAGGTGTGAAACTTGCTAAACGAATATACTTATCTTTTTAGCTATGCACTAAGGAGACACAGTATCTATCGGGGTTTGGTAGTTATGATTAGCTGGACCCTCTGAACCTAAACTTTACAAATGTTTATTCTGTTTAACAATAAGAACAGTGCTAAGAGCCGAAGCCCTAAAACTAAAATGTCAAATGCCGTTACACTATATAGCACATAAGAAATTCTGCTGCATCTGTGCTCCATTGAGCTTGATAACTCTTAGCTGCTCTAATAAACATAATTATAATAACAGTAGATGAAATGCCGTTGTGTAATTTAAATGAGATATCATAGCACTATGCAGTCCCCTCCAGCTCTCCGGAGCTTGTTGGTCTGTTTGGACCCTTCTTAGCTCTCATCAGCCCCTGTACACTAGCTGCCAAGCAGCAAACAGCAGACGGCAAAGTTAGTGACTAGCTGGTGAACTTTAGCAGCTAAAGAGAGCTGGTGGAGACCAAACCCGAGCTAAAAGGAGAATACATGTTGCTTTTACTTTTTTACATACATGTGGACACAAACAAGACTTCAATGAAAATCTTATATTGCTTTAAGTTGGGTGGATACTTAAATTGACAACTGTTTTCTAACATATTTGCCAGGACAACTTTATCAGATATGTCATTGTTGTGTTTTTATCTTAATTCGTCAAGTGGCCCCCTCAAACACAGCTTTGCTCATAGAACCTGTTCAACACATGCGTGTCAGCTCGGTTCACGTGTTACAGTACCTTGGCATGACCCAAAGGATGTTTTGTAGTGTAGGTCCCAAGTGTTGCAACTCCACTTTGAAAAATTGCCCTCTGAAACAGTCCTTTTGCTTGTGGAGTAAGAGTCTGTTCATAAGGAATGACACGTAAGCATGAACATGATTATTTGGTATGGCTCAACTACACATGTTAGAACGTGTACATGTATGTAACTTACCAGTATAGATGCACTGATGCCTCCTGCGGATTCTCCAGCCACTGTGACAGTTTGTGGATCGCCGCCAAAGGCCTCGATATTGTCCTGCACCCATCTCAGTGCTGCCAGCTGATCCAAGAAACCCCAGTTGCCCCGAGCGTGTTCGTCTCCAGTGCTTTGAAACAGGAAAACCAATTCATTGAGAAAAGTCTGTGGTAATGTGGATGTGTTCACTTGATTTGAAACCGGACAGAAATGTGACGAGTAACACAATCTCACCTCAGGAATCCCAGGATGCCGAGGCGATACTGAATAATAACCATCACTATGTTTTCATACGCAGCCAATGGAGCGCCGTCATACTGTGAAGCTGCACCCATTGACAGACCTCCTCCGTGAATCCACACCATCACCTGACACACAGGAAGGAGCCTGCTGGTCATAGCTGAGCTCTCCAGTACAGTCGGAGTTACAACCGTTTATAATGCAAAGGAAAGACAGGCCCATTGTAAACTGAAATGTTGCTGAAAACATAGCTGAAATAAGAGTAAGAGATGAAAGTCATTGAACAGTCAGTTGAGGCTTCTAGTCAACTAGAAAGCACTGAAAGTAGATGTGACATCACAGTTTCTGAATACGGCCTGTACCTGCTTTATAGTCCAAAAACAGATGTACGCCTCACTTTCTACAAAGTGGGACCTTTAATAAACAGAAGCAGGATCATATCTAGAAGTCAGTCTAGTCCAACCACACCTCCCTTCTTGTTTTACCACCCGGAGGAGATGCCTGTTCTGTTTAACCCACCGGTACTTTGTCCCCTTTGGTTGCCTCAGCCGGAGTGTATATGTTCAGATACAGACAGTCCTCTGAAAGCTCTGGTGGGGAGTATTGCACTGACATGGCCCTAGAAACGCTCACAACTAATTCTGGATCTTGGATGCACCTGAAATAGAGACAGAGAAGTGTGTGTCATCCAGAGAGAAAATAATGTTCCTCAAATTGATGATTTCGTGGTCGCCCAGTCTTACATGGGAGGCTGGTGAGTGCAGTCTCTCTCCCCCTCCCACGGCTCCGCATCCTGGGGAGCGGCCAAGCGGAGGGGCCCCACGGGGGGCCGGGCAAAGGGGAGCCCCAGGTATTGCTTCACCCTCCTCTCCGTGCCTTTCACCATCACGTATAGCCCTCTGATTCGGCCATTTTTCAGAGAGAGCACAGGGTCAACGCTCCCTGCTGAAGACACAAGCACGAGTTGTGTGTGTTGAAGGGCCATTTAGTATTTTTTATAGTTTTCATTTACATAGATGTTTACATAGAGGTTCATGGTCGCCTTCTTCAGCAACTTGTTTTGCCATTTTTCATATTTAGTTTGCACCGGTAGTCGATCGAGGGCTGAATAAGCCGGCTGATGGTACATTTATTCACCACTCATGTCTTCAAATGGCCCATATGATATCCTACGGAAATTTGTTTTGTTTTGTCAATCAGTCACCATCACCCATTCACCCATTCACCCATCCACCCATCCACCCATCACCCATTCAACCATCCACCCATCCACCCATCCACCCATCCACCCATCCACCCATCACCCATCACCCATCCACCCATTCACCCATCCACCCATCCACAAATTCACCCATCCACCCATCCACCCATCACCCATCACCCATCCACCCATTCACCCATTCACTCATTCACCCATCCACCCATCCCCCATCCACCAATTCACCCATCCCCATCCACCCATTCACCCATCCACCCATTCACCCATTCACCCATCACCCATCCACCCATTCACCCATCACCCATCCACCCATTCACCCATTCACCCATCACCCATCCACCCATCCACCCATTCAACCATCCACCCATCCACCCATCACACATCCACCAATTCACCCATTCACCCATCCACCAATTCACCCATCCACCCATCCACCCATCACCCATTCAACCATCCACCCATCACCAATTCACCCATTCACCCATTCACCCATCCACCCATCCACCCATCCACCCATCACCCATTCACCCATCCACCCATCACCCATCACCCATCCACCCATTCACCCATCCACCCATCCACAAATTCACCCATCCACCCATCCACCCATCACCCATCACCCATCCACCCATTCACCCATTCACTCATTCACCCATCCACCCATCCCCCATCCACCAATTCACCCATCCCCATCCACCCATTCACCCATCCACCCATTCACCCATTCACCCATCACCCATCCACCCATTCACCCATTCACCCATCACCCATCCACCCATTCACCCATTCACCCATCACCCATCCACCCATCCACCCATTCAACCATCCACCCATCCACCCATCACACATCCACCAATTCACCCATTCACCCATCCACCAATTCACCCATCCACCCATCCACCCATCACCCATTCAACCATCCACCCATCACCAATTCACCCATTCACCCATTCACCCATCCACCCATCCACCCATCACCCATTCAACCATCCACCCATCCACCCATCCACCCATCCACCCATCCACCCATCACCCATCACCCATCCACCCATTCACCCATCCACCCATCCACAAATTCACCCATCCACCCATCCACCCATCACCCATCACCCATCCACCCATTCACCCATTCACTCATTCACCCATCCACCCATCCCCCATCCACCAATTCACCCATCCCCATCCACCCATTCACCCATTCACCCATCACCCATCCACCCATTCACCCATTCACCCATCACCCATCCACCCATTCACCCATTCACCCATCACCCATCCACCCATCCACCCATTCAACCATCCACCCATCCACCCATCACACATCCACCCATCACCCATCCACCCATCCACCCATTCAACCATCCACCCATCCACCCATCACACATCCACCAATTCACCCATTCATCCATCCACCAATTCACCCATCCACCCATCCACCCATCACCCATTCAACCATCCACCCATCACCAATTCACCCATTCACCCATTCACCCATCCACCCATCCACCCATCACCCATTCACCCATCCACCCATCACCCATCACCCATCCACCCATTCACCCATCCACCCATCCACAAATTCACCCATCCACCCATCCACCCATCACCCATCACCCATCCACCCATTCACCCATTCACTCATTCACCCATCCACCCATCCCCCATCCACCAATTCACCCATCCCCATCCACCCATTCACCCATCCACCCATTCACCCATCACCCATCCACCCATTCACCCATTCACCCATCACCCATCCACCCATTCACCCATTCACCCATCACCCATCCACCCATCCACCCATTCAACCATCCACCCATCCACCCATCACACATCCACCAATTCACCCATTCACCCATCCACCAATTCACCCATCCACCCATCCACCCATCACCCATTCAACCATCCACCCATCACCAATTCACCCATTCACCCATTCACCCATCCACCCATCCACCCTTCACCCATTCAACCATCCACCCATCCACCCATCCACCCATCCACCCATCACCCATCACCCATCCACCCATTCACCCATCCACCCATCCACAAATTCACCCATCCACCCATCCACCCATCACCCATCCACCCATTCACCCATTCACTCATTCACCCATCCACCCATCCCCCATCCACCAATTCACCCATCCCCATCCACCCATTCACCCATCCACCCATTCACCCATTCACCCATCACCCATCCACCCATTCACCCATTCACCCATCACCCATCCACCCATTCACCCATTCACCCATCACCCATCCACCCATCCACCCATTCAACCATCCACCCATCCACCCATCACACATCCACCAATTCACCCATTCACCCATCCACCAATTCACCCATCCACCCATCCACCCATCATCCATTCAACCATCCACCCATCACCAATTCACCCATTCACCCATTCACCCATCCACCCATCCACCCATCCACCCATCACCCATTCACCCATCCACCCATCACCCATCACCCATCCACCCATTCACCCATCCACCCATCCACAAATTCACCCATCCACCCATCCACCCATCACCCATCACCCATCCACCCATTCACCCATTCACTCATTCACCCATCCACCCATCCCCCATCCACCAATTCACCCATCCCCATCCACCCATTCACCCATCCACCCATTCACCCATTCACCCATCACCCATCCACCCATTCACCCATTCACCCATCACCCATCCACCCATTCACCCATTCACCCATCACCCATCCACCCATCCACCCATTCAACCATCCACCCATCCACCCATCACACATCCACCAATTCACCCATTCACCCATCCACCAATTCACCCATCCACCCATCCACCCATCACCCATTCAACCATCCACCCATCACCAATTCACCCATTCACCCATTCACCCATCCACCCATCCACCCATCCACCCATCACCCATTCACCCATCCACCCATCACCCATTCACCCATCCATCCATCACCCATTCACCCATCCACCCATCCACCCATCCACCCATCACCCATTCACCCATCCACCCATCACCCATCACCCATCCACCCATTCACCCATCCACCCATCCACAAATTCACCCATCCACCCATCCACCCATCCACCCATCACCCATCACCCATCCACCCATTCACCCATTCACTCATTCACCCATCCACCCATCCCCCATCCACCAATTCACCCATCCCCATCCACCCATTCACCCATCCACCCATTCACCCATTCACCCATCACCCATCCACCCATTCACCCATTCACCCATCACCCATCCACCCATTCACCCATTCACCCATCACCCATCCACCCATCCACCCATTCAACCATCCACCCATCCACCCATCACACATCCACCAATTCACCCATTCACCCATCCACCAATTCACCCATCCACCCATCCACCCATCACCCATTCAACCATCCACCCATCACCAATTCACCCATTCACCCATTCACCCATCCACCCATCCACCCATCCACCCATCACCCATTCACCCATCCACCCATCACCCATTCACCCATCCATCCATCACCCATTCACCCATCCACCCATTCAACCATCCACCAATTCACCCAAACCTCCTTCCTATATGGACTTTGTGACTCTTTGTACTATCTCACACTTACTCACACACTATTGTAAGTAATTACAGTAAACTGATGTTACATGAATGGAAGTGATTAGAAAAACAACAACAACAACAACAACAACACAACTGCAGTGTCAATCCAGGGAATACTTGTTTTGAAATGCCTTAATCCAGGTATTGTTTTAGAAAAGCCTTTCAAAACCTCTACAAAAAACCAATTCAAGTTACAACAAAGCTGTTATTGGTAGCTCCTGAAAAGTTGACAATGTAAATATAGTTCCATTTAGCCAAATGTCCATATTGTCATTCTTCTTGTCTGTAACTGATTTGAGTTCCACCTATAGGCTGATCGGATGTTAGAAAAGGAGAGGCAACAAACTAACAAAGAGTTCTCTTACCTGGAGCTGACTGTGCTGTCGCTGTCAGCGCAGGAAGGAGACACACAAGCACCAGAGCTGCTCTCATCCTGACCAGGAAACACAGAGAGAAGTCCACTCTCTGCCCCTGTGCTGGCCCTCTAGTACCGCCACCGCCCGCCCCCACACGCCCCCACACGCCCCCACACGCCCTCGCCCACACACACACACACACACACACACACACACACACACACGCACACACACCCACACACACAAACACACACACACACACACACACACACACACACACACACACATAAAGTGAGTACATGCACTTTCAGACTCAAACATCACAAAGAAGCGGATTA
Organism: Cyclopterus lumpus; assembly: GCF_009769545.1. NCBI lineage: Eukaryota > Metazoa > Chordata > Actinopteri > Perciformes > Cyclopteridae > Cyclopterus > Cyclopterus lumpus. Next base: position 24,480,273 of record NC_046971.1, read on the forward strand.
TGTCACAGTATAATCTTTATTGATGTAACCTCTAATGCTCCCCAAGAAGAAGTGTGACTGATACAATCCTGCTCTTTGACCACTGCAGCTCAAGACGGTAAATCCTTGTGTCTAAAATACTTGGTATACTTTCTGGTGATAAACTAAACACACAATGGTCCCTTCTTTTGATTGGATTAAACAGAGAATACGTTTTTTATATTTGATTGATTCAGACAAAGATGGAAATTGACCGCTCACAATATGCTAAATCACGTTGGTTAGCTGTGTTACACATAGATGGTATGTATGAAGTGCTGTCAAACACGTTTTCTTCTTTTTTGTATTTCTGTATTTGACTTACATTGCAGACTCCTGCTGCTGTGAGGAGGCCCTGACTATTTTGACAGCTGGATGACATTCCTCTCACACGTTGTCCTTCACAGAGCAGAGAAGATAAAGCAGTGCTGCAAAAACAATGAATTCTGTGTATCCACAACCTGATATATCCTCTTCCTCTGTCCCACAAAGCTTCACTAGAATGAGCCCCATTGTTGCACTGGGCGACATGTTTCTGCATTAGAACACACACACACACGGCAGTATATTGTCACTCAATCCCACTCTATCCCGTGCATTAATCCCCGGTTGAAGATGGTCCCTAACAAATGCATTGAAACTGTTATAAAGTTTTAAATTCAAGGGTTGAACATCAGAAAATGTAAACGTTTTTTAAACAGATTCACAAAAGAAGGAGTATCCATTCATGACTGCTCCATCTTACTTTTCATCAACTACTCCCAAAAGGTAGTCCACTGGTTGGTTAATCCTGGAGAGATATCCTATCTTTGACAATGATCAACGCTCTTTAAATGCACGACAACGTAGGAGGCCCCCGCGAGGCTCTGAGAGGCTGTGTACAAATGAGCTGGATCCGATTGGAATGAACCTGCAAGCTTTCCTGACCTTGACATACTTGACTGCAGTAACAACCCGACTGCCTTGGAAACCTTTATTTCCTGCATTCTGGTGAATTGTTATGCCCTGGTTGTTAGAGGAAATGATTTGAGAGGGTCAGCTCTCCTCCAGTCAAAGTGGAGACATGACGCAAAGTTTGCCGTCTTGTTTTTGTCTCCAAAAGAATGACTGCTGTGACGTAGGCCGACATGAACAGTGGCGATTTTGATACGGACATTTTGGTGGGTCCACACAATACTCTTTGGATGATGCGATCCAAACCTAGCATAGATATATCATATTGATCCATACTCTCACAGCTGTGCGTGAGTGAGAGAGGGGAGACAGTGTGATTGCTGTAACAGTATCATCAACAGCAGAGATGACTACATTCCAGCCATATAATGCCATCTAAAGTCGCACAATGGAGATCTTACCATACCAACACATGGGACCAAAGGACAAGGTTAAAGATCCATCAACATCAAATAGTCTATTCAATTCAATTCAGTTTATTTGGTATATTTGTAATCGGGAAATATGTTTGATTTAAATGCAAAACAGAGACGGTAACGGTATTAGCACTCCCCCGAAGAGACACAACTGTATGTCTTAAGGAAATTAGCGTAATGTTTTGGCTCTATGTGTGTCCGCTATATTAATGCTAACGAGGAGTAAGCTAACATAATTATCGTTTTGTGCCTTTGTACACAGCTCTTACGTTGGTTTTAGGAATTGATCAATACTATTTGAAATCACCAGTCATGTGCAAGAGCATCATTTGGAGGGGTATGCTACTTCCACTATTAACAGCACCTGACAAATGGCAAACTACACTGCAAGAGATGGACGGGGTTACCAACAGAGATGGCAGACGCTCCGGGGGTTTTAAATACACAGTGAGCAGATCCCAAGCCTCTCAATCTTCCACTGTAGAGGTCAGGTTTGGCAACACTCTTTACTTTTTCACGACGTGTTCCACCAGGACAAACAAGCATGGTGAGCTCTGTGAACTTAAGGTGAGAGCAACGTGCTGTTGTGAATATTCAACCAGCATTTATTCATCCACAAAGTACTACTTTAGCTGTACATGTGCACTTCTTTCTGGCCCCACTGACACTTCTCCTAAAACGATTGGCACACGTGAGAAGTCTCACCTCTAGATGACGCCAAGTCCTACACACTGGACCTTTAGCTATGACATCAGCCATTTCCTAACGTTTATTCATTGACCTGTTCTGTGTGTAACCCATGTAATGTGTGACAGTTGTATACGTCTGCTTGTGTTGTTTGTGATTATTGTCCCAATGTGTATGCCACACTCTTACCCAGGAGCCTCCATGCTTTACTGGCTTTTCTGACCCACAATCCTCTGTGCAGCGGATATATGAGTGAGAGGTCAAAGTTCAAGATACAATGTTATGAGGAAGTAGATTGTCCCAATTGAACGCATACTGGATGAAACTGTACAGGCGGCTGTAGTATGGAGTCAACGTAATCCAATCAAATAGATGTGGCCATTTGGGTGGAGTCAGATGACAGTAATCATAGATTCAAATGTAATCAAATATTTTTTTGATATACAAACCTGAGCATCCTCGCCCCTTCACTCACCTGCTCCTCATCCCCCTGCAGTATAAATACCAACACGTTTATTTCTGAGCTGCTACGGGCTGTCTGTAAGACTGAGTAAATGTATTTTACAACATTTCTCAGAGAAGCTTGCAGTCATCACGCCACCTGCAACAACAAAGGTACTCACAATGGATGTGTTCTTACCCGTGAAGGCAGACAGAAGTGATTCAACATTAAAGCGGCCCTTTTATTTGTCACAGATGACATTCTTAGCAGTAGAGGACTATTCCACTTGGAAAGTAATGGTATGCCATTTTTTTTCATGTTGCACAATGTGAATAACTCCATTCAAATAACTATATTTCAAAAGATACACACAAGCTGACCGCTGTCTGTCATCTTGAGCTGACGATACAATTAAACAAGTAAGATTGACATCAAGGAACAGACAAGTTATCCAACAAGGCTGCCATTTCAGTAAAGATGGTGCATGTATACATGACGAACATCATGCATGCAGATGCTTTCATGGGTGGTTTTAATGAGTATGAAAATGATGCTTTGGTCCAACAACACTTTACTCATACACTTCCGGTTGGGTTTTCCTCTATACGTGCACAGGTGTGTAGGCTACAAGTTACCATTGTAATAAACTGAACCCAGTTGATCCTCCTCGAAAGAGGAATCTCCTCCCAGTCGAGCATGGTCTCCATGTCACTGCACTCTCTGTGAGGTACTGTCGGGATATGAAAGATGGCCACTAGATGGCACCAGTGAATGTAGCTGGTCAGAAGCCAAGCTCCCGCCCCTCTCCACGTTGGTGTCAAAACGCAGGCGCATATTTGGACCCCAAGGGTTGCTGGTTCAAATCCCTGGAAGAAATGAAACTTCATGTCTTCAACCAGGATCTTTGAGTTACAGTTCACTGACGTGGTGGTTTGTTCCTATATGCAAAGGATATGTGAGATATGAATAATGTGCTGTTATACCTGTTAATTCAAGTGTTGTAATCAAACCTTCAAACTGAGTTAAAACGCTCTAATGTTATGAATATTAGAAATGAAATTACCTTTCAATAATGTAAATCAATTTCTGAATATGTGGTAAATATATTTGTTCTGATGAATGTACCATGTCCCTGCAATGTAAAAATGAAGTTATTAAAATGCTGAAGCAGTATCTTCAAACTTGATTTGTGTATGCCGTTCATAATGTAATGTTTGTATTAGGGACTAAAAACATGTTCAATAAAATGGTGCCTATCTACAAACATCCATTACCTTGTGTGTCGTCGAACCCATAATATACATCAGAGTCTCATGCTGCTTTTACACTTTGAGTAGTACCTAAAGCAATAACTCCAATCTGAGTCATCCATGCAGGAAACTAAAGCAGCCTGCCGTCAGCCCAAAAGGAAATCCTGGCTAATCTCATGTCTGTATCACGTTTGAACAGGAATCAAAGTACAGTACAATGAAAGCACAACAATACCACCTATTTCACCCTTGATGAAATAAGATGTTTTAATAATATATGACACAAATATATTTGGGGTGACACATGCAAATTACATTAATGTTGGCCAAGGACTTAAGAACTATTGAGAAACTCTTCTTCTTCATTTGGGGTAGAACATGGAAAGGTTTATGACAGCATACATACAAGCTAAAGGATTGGGACACAAAACAACAGTTACTTAAAAAGGCAACAAGCCACTATTTTAACTTTTCTGAAACATTTCCCTTATTTATTTGTGTACCTTATACAAAAGAAACCTGATATGTATATATATATATATATATATATATATATATATATATATATAGTATATATAGTATATACAATATACAAACATATATATATATATATATAATATATTTTATGTATAAAATAATTAAATATATATCAAATGTAAAGTGTCACAGTGCCTGTTAGATACAGAATACATCCTTAACTTCCCTGAGAACATGTACTAATGATTTATTTATGTACTGGTATATTTCATGGAGTTCGTACAATTACCATGAATTAAAGGTGTGACTATAACATGCATTTGATTTAATTGTGATAGATTAAAAAATGACATGCTGTACATGGAATAAATCTGAGCCAATAGGAGATGAGTGCGGTGCAACGCGTCAGAGGTAAGGGGCGTTCCCGCGGCGCGTCTTCCCCTCTGTAGTAAGCGGAGTTGACTGTAGCGCTCGTGCTCCATTGGAAGTGGCTCCGCGCTTCAGTGACAATACCGGAGGACGAGTGGGCGGACCGGCGAGACGAAAGTTCACAGAAAACACTAGCAGCCACAGAACTGTTCGTATTCACCTCGGTGACATTTCTGAAGACAGCACACTGTCTGCGAACAGACGCACCGGGGAATGCGGCGGAGGCTCGCCCGGCCAAAGGAATAACGTTAGCAGGAAAGCGGCGAGAAAGGTGAGGTGAAGGCTTCTTTCTTTTCTTTTGGGAAGAGGAGAATTGGGAGAACAGTGACAAGTGAGCAGACTCCGCCACAGGTTGTCGTGGCAGAAGATATCAAAGTGCAGGCGGGTCATGCGGATTTCTCCGCTCGCTGTTCGGAGCGCCGCGTCGCAGCACTAACCCGAAGGGGGACGAGAGAAGAAGCAGAAGAACCAGACCGCTCCTCCTGTCCGCCAGAGCGCGGCTCCGAGTCGGGGAGAAGCGCCACCATGTCCCGGAGAAAGCAGAGCAAACCCCGGCAGATAAAGCGTAAGGATGAAACGAGCTCACTGCTTAATGTTGTGTGTGTGTTGTTGTTGTTGTTGTTGTTGTTGTTGGAGCACTAGAGTGTGGAGAGCCACGCGCGCTCTGGGAAGAAGCCGCATATTTAGTGCGGCGCTCCGCTTGAACTGCAAAGTTAATAAGTAGTGCGGGACGCCACTGCAACGCGGGGCTGTGTCGACAGTAGTTTTATGACACCGTGTTTATGTATTGCGCCGCGACATTATTTGCACCCAAACAGAACACCGTTGCGCATTTGATAACATCAGCAAATTGAACCTTAAAGCGCAAGTTCAACTGAGTTCGCGTCTCCGCGTGACGTAGAGACAGACACCTTGTGCCAAACCGTTTCTGCGCCACTTTGGCAGCTGCGCTATCTCCACCGTGCGAGAATATACATGTAACACAAGTTCTCATTTATTAGCCGGGGGAGAATGCTTTGTCCACTGGCAGCTCAAACTGTAGCTGTGGCTTCCTGTTTAATTCTGTTGTGGAAACGTCAGTGTTCTCTGAAAAAGCCGATGTGAACAGAGATAAGAGCAGCGATCCGATGTGAGCCCAGATAAAGATTAAAATTGGATCTTTTTTTATTTGTTTTCTGTCTGAGGCCGCCGTTGCCTTTTCCCCCTGGCTTTTCACTTCTCTTTTCCCAGAGATGGGGCGTCAGATAGGCCGCCTGGCTGATCTCTCCCGCTGATAGCTGCTTACAATTGGATCTTTTTTCTTTTTTTTCTCCATCTATCCCTTTAACTCAATAATGCATCTCGGGGCCGCTTGAAAGGCCTTTTTCTGGGTCTGTCTCCCGGCTGCTCTCCTGCTCGACGAGCTCTTCCTGTTCATAAAACGTGTGTAGGTTTATCGCTGATATTGACAGTAGATATAAAAAGCACATTAATGATGTTGTGATTAACCCTCCTGATGTTGTGAGAAACGGTCCCACGTTTAATGTCATCCTTCTGGAGATTGAAGACACAAATGTGCATGTATCTGTTTGGAAGCTACAGCTGGAATGGAAACATGACATCAGCAGGGACAGTTTGTTTGGTCAGTTATCACATTGAGCAAATAATAATATCTCGTCATCTGTGATTGTGTCCCTGTGTTCCCAGAACATGCGGAGGCTGTAAGGTATCACCTTGCATAAATACACTTCTAGATGATATTAACGAGTGGACATTTCTAAACCAAATGCGTATCCTGGCTCTGGTGTATTTACTTTTAGATTTGAGAAAAACATACAAACCAATCTTTCACGATCTAATGCAAAGCTCACTTGTGGGCTTTGTGAAGAGCAAGAGGTCAAAGGGAGCAAGAGGGGTCATGTCTCTAGGTTGCCTTCACGATACTGTGCAACCTGCAAACTAGGGCTGAACAACAACGTGTGTCAGTAAGCTATAGGAGGTGTGAAACGTGCTGCTAGTTAAATTTAACTCCACGAGTTAGTCAAACTGCACAATGTAAGTCTTAGCAGTTGTCTGGTTAATACGCCCTCTCATCCTGCCGGTTTCTGCATTCCTATTGCTCGACCAAATTCGGTTTAATTGGAGATGCTGCTGCTCAAAAACGCCGACAGAGTGGAGGGTCTGGCTACATAAATGATCTTTGTAATTCCCTCACTTTAATAGAGGGCTGCAGGAATGATGCGTTTTTGTAGGCCAACCCGGAAGTTCGCATCACGCTGGTTCCCTTGACAGAAAGCTAATGGAATTTTTTTTCTTCTTTATTATGGCAGAAAATAATCTCTGGCAAACAAACATTCATGATACGGACACGGTTTGTTTATCAAGAGAATCTTCACAAAAGAGCACCACTTTTATGATTTCTGAAGCGTGAATGCAATCAACAGAAGTAAGAAGCTAACGTTATGTTATAAAGGAGTCACATGACCACATGACCGTGTCTCCACCACTGAGCTAAAGGAGGACTGGTGTTCTAATGAGGACCTTTAGTCGTGTCATTTAGACTCTTGTTAGCAACCGACTTGTTCAAGAGAGAATTAGGGTATTTTGATTGACATATTTAATGTTGTAGTCAAGTGCAAAGATGCTGATCTCATTTCCAGGGTTTTAGGCTGGAATAGCATCAGCTACTTTAGCTAGCAAGTAGCTTGATGTTGTGGTTCAAGCTCGTCCCATGAACAGCTCTGAACGGGCACCTCCAGGACTCAGAGCGGTGAAGCAGGCTGTCCCGTCAGTCTGACAACAACGTTTGTCATACAACAACATACACTCGATAACCATTCCAATACATAATAATGACACTTTTGAAAGTTATTGTTATCGGACATTATTGAGTAATGTTACATATACCATTAATGTAATATCTGGTTAATAACCATGTGATCAATAGCTTTAGCAAGCTAACCTGGACTAAGATAATTGATGTTGTTGGTTGCTCGTTGCAAATGATGATGAGGTTTATGATTATAGCACTGAAGTCATAGACGCCGTCTATTAGCGATCAAGCTATATCCACTGGGTTGCCGTTAAGGATTTCTCTTGATGAGGGGCTTTGGTGTGCCTCTGCTAGTAGTCTATATAGTCTGTCACTTCCTGTTTTTTCATATATGTTTCCATAGAGAGGCCTATCAGCTGTAAACTCCCAGCAGGCACCTACAGTAAAGCCAGCAGCGAGGCCTGGAGATGTTTCCCAGACCCAGAGGCTGATAAACCCAGGCTAGACTTGGCGTGTATGAAAGAGAGAGAGGGAGAGTGTGTACATGTGTGCGTCTCAGGGGTGTTATGGCCGTCTTTATCAGTGCTTCTGGTCCACTATGCTTCCCTGTGCACCAGGCCCCTGCTGCGGTTGAGGCCAGCCAGGCTCTCAGCCCTGTGACTCTCTTGTGATTTGGCAGACATTTTGATAGGAAAGAGTGAGGAGCGATAAGGACTTTGTTCGGCCGGTGTGTGTGTGTGTGTGTTTGTGTGTGTGTGTGTGTGTGTGTGTTTGTGTTTGTGTGTGTGTGTTTGTGTGTGTGTGTGTGTGTGTGGGGGGGGGGGGGGGGGGGGGGGGGGTGCTGGTGCTACCACTACTACTAACGATGCAGTGTGTCCACCATGTTGTTTGGAGCATGCTGCTTGTTGTCACTGATATGATAAATTCCAGTCAGGAACAGTGTTGAGTACTAACTGCTTCCTTTCTAAAAAAAGGCTTCATGTTTTTTTTTATTGTGTACAATTACACAGGTGCAAGGAGGTTTGAACACCGCCCGATAGATGAGAATGTGGATTATCTGCGTTGCTTTGAGACATTGTTGCATTTGAATATGTCCCCCCTAAAGTTTGTGTGTTAGCCCATAAGATTAGAATTGGACCGGCATCTCCTTATGTAATGAAGACTGGACAGACCGTAACGTTACAAGGGAGGAGTAGAAGAAAAGAAGAAATAGTGGATGCCACTTAAAACAATATAAATATTTGATCTATGATGATCTGAGCACATTTAGAGGACAAGTGCATAAAGGCTGTGCCTAGCTTTTACCCCGTTTGGTTGTCATTGATCCGCTGGGTATTAAAACTCCTTTTAGTTCACATACAGCCCAATGTGATCTCGGTAACACTAATGCATGATAACACATGTGTAACAACTCCAAATGTTTCCCTTTTCTTCGTGAGACAAGAAGTACAAGTACATTCAGAAAACGTTCATAATTAATGAACTATTCATTTACAAAACGGATGATGAACTTGACTAAAAACAGACTGCTGTTTCCTGGAAACCTGCCGACGATTAATTTATCTTCCCTGTTCTCAGCTATCCTTGGAAGCTCTTGTAGTATGACGATTCTGATTGTGGCAGCAAGCTATATTCCTGTGGTGAACACACCAAGCGCGCTAGCTTCTTTTTACCTCAGTGCCGAAATTGTAACTGGTCCACGCTCTGTGTCAAAACCATCTCCTTTTGGGCAAAGACGCTTTCCAGCGGTGGCTCCTGCATGAACAGTAGCCTTCACTTCCCAGTGTTGTGTCACGCAGCCACGTGGGATCTATAACAGCGTATCCAGCTAAGGACCTTCTAGCCTCATTAGGACGGCACGACCTCCAGAGGACTAATGGTAGCGCATTTCATCAACAACTCCTCTGCAATTTTTACACTTTGCAAAGTCCTCCTGTGGGCCAGATCGGATGTGTTTGACATCCTTGCCATAGAGAGGAAAAACAAAGGTTTTTTTGTGAGTAAAGCTGCAATTGTGCTTCTCCAGAGAAACGAGTAAAGGTCTTTGCTAACCTGAGAGGAGAACTCTACACTCACGAAGGGACTTGGTGCTGTCGCTGAGTGAGGCGGTGGAGGCACGGTGAATGAAAAGAACAGGGTTAGTTTTACAATGTCTTTTATGGTTAGGCCGTGTGGATTGGCTCATTACAAAAGTCCCGTTTAAGTGAATGAGAACTAATAATAACAAGTTCGTTCTCAGTCACTTTAACTTGATACCCCTGTTATAAAGTGAAGGCTACATATGTAACCTCCAGTTCATTACCAAGGCAAACAAGTGATAAGGGCCGGGTGTTTACCGCAATGTGTCTGTACAGCCGAGGATCAGAAACTGTCAAATGCTGATGGATGGCATCGAACGTGGGGTCCAAATTGTAATATTGTTGACTCTGAAAGTTAAGGATTCCTACTACAACTTTGCCAATTGTAGACTATTTCATTGAAAGGTAAAGTTCTTGGACAGTTTCAAGAATTGTTTTTATATCAGTCCAAGCCCAGGTATCGTATCGCCACTTTTATGAAAAATCAAAATACATCATAAACACACACACACACACACACACACACACACACACACACAGCGGGGAGAGTAAGACACCACCGCATGGATATCTTTTTCAATTCCCCCCCAGCAACAATGGATTGGGTCCAGGGCTTTCTGTGGGCCCATAGTTGAAGGGGAGAAGTGGGTGTTAGTGTAGCAGATAGATATTTGTCTGTGTCTCTTTGTGCGTCATCGTCCCCAACGGTTGGCGATCTTTCAGCCTGATAAGGCTCCCCTCCTCGATGGGGAGATAGGAGGCGGGCAGGCGGCCCACTGAGGCTGGATCCCTGGGCTTATATTTTGGCGGTTGAGATGGGAGACGTGATAAAACTTGGCGGCGATCGCTGCTGCTGATATTGCAGAAAGCGCAGGAGAAAGAGGGAGAGAGAGAGAGAGATGGGGAGATGGAGGGCACGTTGTAATTACATCTGGCTGTTGCATGCCATTTTCCCAGCGTTGTTGCGCTGTTGTCGGTGGTTTTGTTTGCGATTGGCTGGGGGAGGATCTCCGAATAATTAAAAGAAGAGATGAGCAGGGGGAGAGAAAAGTGTGGCGATAAGAGGGAGGAGTGGAGGTAGATGTTGGGAAAGAAAGAGTGGGGAAAAGTGTGTGGAATACATAGCTGCTGGATGAATGGGTTGCGGTGTGTTTTTAATGGCAGCCCAGCCAGCTCTCCCCTCCCCCCTGTGAGAGATGTTTGGGGCTGATAAGGAGGCCTGCTGATGGTAGATAGATAACACCTTGCAGATCCTCACTAAAGATAATGTGTGTGTGTCTGTGTGTGTGTGACAAAGCCTGGTTCCTATGACATCAGTGCTAGAGCTCAGGGGTCAGCATGAATAATACACCGCCTGCCACAGCTTAAAGTGAACCAGGACGCCTGCAGAGGCCAGACAAGGAAATCAGCACCCTGACCTCCACCTTTCCTTTGACTTTTTTCCCCCTCTCACTGGTGGAACTTCTTCCTAGCTTATAGAAGAGGTGCTTTCTGAAATGACTTTAGACAGGTGCCAGTTGAATGTTGCAGCTCAAAGGAATGCTTTTTTTATCAGTACTCTGACAAGGCGCAGGTCACGTGATTGTTATATGGACGCACAATTGAGAGATTAATTCATTCTTTGTAAGCCAAAGTGACATAAAACACACAAGCATGTCTAAATTCCACACACACACACACACACACACACACACACACAGAAAACTCATGCAGCGCCTTGGTGGCTTTGCCTTGTGTGTGTGTGTGTGTGTTCTTTTCTGCTTCTTTGTTCTGCTTTTAGCTTGATGTGAACTTTTGATAAGCCGCGGGGCCTGATCTCCGGTGCAGATAGAGATGGCCAGGCGTGATTAGAGTTGTTATCAGGCTGCAGCAGGCAGGAGCCGAGGCTCCACCGCAATAACAACAGGCCCAGGCAGGAGCAGCCGGGGTCCGGACCCTGGCAATCAGTTCCAGCCCTAATGGGATTAATGTTGTTGTATAATTAGATGATAGGTGTGAATGCATTTCTTTTCTCCCTCAATCTTTTCTCACTCATTCAACCCCCCACCCCTTTCCTCCCCTTCTCTCTCCTCCCTAACAAGCATTGTCATTGATTAATTTAATTAAAATTAATACCACGTATTACTCATTCCAGATTCCATGTAAGATAGCGCAGACATGTTGGGAAATTTTGGTGTCCATTGATGATTATCTCCAGGGGGGGATTTTCTTCTGTCTTTTAAACAGTCGTTTCTGTGAAAGAGCGTAAAAAGTTTAAGAGCAAATGGTCAGCTGGGTTAAGAGGAAAGTAACAGCATCAGCAGGATGACTCGCACTGAGCTGATTCTACTGACAGATGTTAAAATGACCAGATGGTGACTGATTGAGTGTCGGACACCGACAATTCTCACGGTTTTGTGTGAGTGTTGCATATGAACGTAGTCACACATCCACATATGCATGCGCATACAGCCTGTGGGGTGGGGGGACTCTAAAATCTGTAGCAATGACCAAGTTTAAACAAGTGTGCCGTTGGTTCTTGAAAGGTTGAAGAAGCTGAAAATCTACTTTTCATAATGGGTCTTTTTCCTGTGAATATTTCTGCTCCTTTA